>NC_036251.1:31088342-31196704 GCF_002742605.1 Olea europaea var. sylvestris
CGCTTACAAAATAAGGTGTAATCTTCTTGCAATGGCTCCTCCCCATATATATCTCCTACAACTAAAGACATCACTCTTTTGGTAAATGCAAGTAAAACTATGTTATTACCGATGAATATATATGACAATCTTCATGATGCAAAAGGCAATGGTATTTTGGTAGTACAAGCAGCACCGTGCCTTTTTATATGTTAATTAATAGTATTTTCTTTTTGTTCTTGAATGAAGCAAACTGAAGATGAGATCAGGGCTCTTATATCCCATGCTTTTCTCAGTAGAAATGTGTTTGTGGGGGTTGGTGAGAAGACGTTGATTAGCTCAATATTGAATGCTTTATTGTTTTATGTGTATGCTGCCATCGTTCTCAATTTGTACTTTCCACTCCAACTTACATTTCTTCTTACTTTTATGAGGTTCTTATTTCTTGTCCTAAGTTGAAATTCTATCGACCATCCATGGCATTCCTGATCCTTTGGTGAGAATCGGGAAAAAGAACGTGCATCAGTGTAACATACAGATTTCTTTTATGATCTGTAATTATTAACTAAAATCAATGGGAGCAGTGTCATTATACAAATGCACACAAAAAATGTGGTATTTTCGTCAAAAAATCATTGACGTGTGTACTCTCGTTAATGAATGATTAGATAACGAGGCTCAAACTGAGTTTACTGTGGAAACCAGAACGATCCAAGTGAAATCCAAATTCAAACACAGTAAACCAGAGTTCGGGATCAAAAGATTGGCATACACTTGCAGATTGAATTTGGCCTGCAGTTTTGTTGGTTCTAGCTATGCTACTTGATTCGAAATTAGAAATGGAAAATGTTCGCTACCTTAAAGGACACAATTGAATCGCTCCACGGTATTGCTCCATTGCTTTCATTTGAAACTAATACTTTTCAGAAAACCCTTCTCTCCTTAACCACGCAATTACGCAAATAAGGTGGCAGCCATGCTAAAAATAGTCCAGTTACGATTTTCTACCATGTCCACTTCAACTTCAGCAAGGATAGTACGATAATTTGTTTAGATCACAACAGTAACTTCACATTGTCACTAGGCGTACACAAGATTTAATTTTTAACATACACAAATGTAGCTCATCAACTCTTGAAATCCGAATAAATTTGTAAAAATTTGATATAAATAAATAACAAGTTAAATTCCAAAACAAAGTTCTGTCTTCCAATATTATTTATGAATAATCAGAAAGACTAAATTCACTGTAACAGGAAAAGTCTTGCTACATCAAATATATATCCCATCCTCATAAGTCATAACTAGAACAAAAAGGAAAATATCAACTTCGTAGCACAGATGGAAACCAAAAGAAGCACATCAGTTGCCCTCGTATTTTGGGTCAGCCATCACATAATGATAAGCAATCACCAGCACAAATATAAAGATGCCAAGAAAATTGGCAAAGAAGCCCAAGTCCTGGTCGTCAATCATCTGCATAAACAACAAACTTTCTCAATTTATTGGCTAGTCAAATAGATCAGAACAAGATTTTTACTGGTGTGGCCAATCAACAAAGAAGAAATATAGTACACATGGTAAATCAATGCTGATTTGTAAGAGTCGGACATAGACAAAAATTTTTGTTGTTAAGCGATTGCAATCGTTGCTTTTCGTCCACTATTTGCCACACATTTATTTAAGTAGGAGTCCAATGACCCTCCAGGCAACAACCACTTACTGAGATCATAGTTATGTTTTTCGAAGCTTATGACTCCCCGTCTCCCCAGGAGTATTTTCTATGCAAATTCCATACTTGTCAAAATATAGGAAATTTTTTAAGTGCTTGAAAGTCTTCTTTATATTCATCAAACTCCATGTCAAGTAGGGAAAGGGTAGGGATATTAGAAGTGGAGACAAAGACGAAATGATGCTATTAGTATGACATTTCTCAGGATTATGTAGAGAATTTGCACGTGGAAAGTAAGATAGCAATGGTCAAAAGATTAAGGAATGTATAATGTTGATTTCAAGGGCAATAAAAAGGGTTCTCAAGACAACAATCAAACTAAGAAGAAATTACACAGGGAATGTGCCTACTCTAGCATTTCTAAATATCTTATCTTGCCAAAATATCCTACACTGTATCCTTATATAGAGTGTGAATACTAAAAACTGTCTTCCAGTCCCAATGCCTCAAAATCTCACCTATTTAAACAAGAAAGCATGCAGGTAGAAGAAGCAACTAATAAGAGCTAGCTTGTCTAGTAATTGCATTGGCACAATTAAGAGAAGAAGACACCGTTTTAGCACGAGGGTTTCATCATTATGAACAAGAGATGGTGAAAGAAATGCCAATACTATCTATCACAATAACTACACAGAAGGTGAAGATATTTATGACATTCACAGAAACTGAACCATGAGAAACAATTTAAACGTGCAAGCACGTGTAGTAATTCCTATAGAGCAGATATAGCTCACATCATAAGCACACGCTGAAAAGTGAGATCCAACTCAATGTAGATGGAAATATCTACATGTTAGGTCCAAACATTATTCCTTTTGGAACGTCTCTCGCTAATTTAAACTAGAATCAGAATTATTACCTAAAAACTGGTTATCACCAATGCTACTTTGATTGGGAAGCTTATTGACTTATATTGACTTATATCTTTACAACCAAGTCTGTTTCTCTGCAATCGTCTATTGTGAGATGAAAACCAGAACATATCTCACCCAGATCCTGACAGACGATCATAACTCAAATACATTTGCGCTTACACATACGCATTTTGACCAATCTGGTCCTAAATCATCATTTGGACCCAAATAGACGAAACGACTCAATATTAGCGTGTAGATGTGCCTCATTCAGTTAATTAATTCAGCCAGAAACTGTATAGGTGATCATCAAGAAACAACAATTTCCAAAAATAAATAAATAAATCCTAAGGAGCTACAAGATGAGAATGGCTGCAAGGCAGGACGGAATCTTAGATCCATAGAGGTTGTGTTGAAACTAACTCATTCACAGCAATCAGATAGATCGAGTGCACAATTAAAATATAAAGCCCGTGTTTGCACAAATAAATCTGAAACTACCTTCCAAGTTTGGTAATGAAGAAGTTGAGGAGAAATCACTGCAAAGCAATGTCAAGGGAAACCCTTAGCCGCTTGGGGTCCTGTTGCTCTATCAACGAGACTTAAAAGGGCCCAGGTTATGCACTTGTGAATTACCCCAAGGTTGGGTTTTACTCGGTTTACAATAAGATGATGTACCCATAGTTTTACACCCTCCTCACATGGAGCGAGTAATGAATATTTTATTATATATGGATTCCTTTCATATAAGGGGGGTGTAAAGTCGTTTGTACAACATTGTGTACACACAATATAATCCTTACAATAATTGGGGTCGAAAATGGTCTAGTCGAATAGAGATAGTTTGACTTGTTCCTATGAACAAGTCAAGCTTGGCTCGTGTTCATAAATTGTGCCAGTTCAGCCGTTTAACTTGTGAGTTTCATGGAACGAGACATCCGCAAGTTCATGATAAAGCTATTGTTTTATATAATTTTAAGGAAAATTAGCAATTAAATTGAAACTCTCCCCTTTGGAATTTGTGATCGATTACTTTTAATATATGCTTAGTGAAATAGTACGCAAACAAGATAATGTGTACAATTTTTTTTAAAAGTCTGAGAAATTAAGGGTTAATAATCCAAATGGTCACTAAACTTTGCAAAAAGTTTTCACTGGGTCACTGAACTTTAAAAATCACCCAAGTTATCACTGAACTTTGTAAAATGTTTACACGGGCGGGACCATTGAACTTCAAAAATCACTCCATTTATCATTAAGTTTGTCAAAAAATTTACACGGGGTCACCAAACTTTGCAAAAACTTAGTGACTATTGGGAAAGTTTTTGTAAAGTTCAATGATAAATGAGATAATTTTTAAAGCTCGTTAACCCTGTGAAAACTGTTTGTAAAGTTCGATGATGACTTTGGTGAATTTTAAAGTTTGATGACTCGATGAAGACTTTTTGCAAAGTTCAGTGACCATTTGAGTTATTGACTCGAGAAATTAAAGAAAATAAACTTAAACAATAGTTACAATACTAACAAATTATGAAGTCAAATCTTAAAATTCTTTAACTCTTAACCCATCACTTTATCTTAGATCCGGAGCTTTGTATCTTTCCGATCCTTTAAATACATTAAACTTTTTTACCACAAAAATGAGAACTTTGTTTTAATTCCAAGTTGCCAACAATAGGATTTTTCTGCATTAATTTTGACTGGAATTTGCCTCTTTTTTGGACCTTTGGGTGTGATGTCGGTGAACTTATTTTGAAGAAGAAATGAGAAGTTTTCGATAGAATTTCAATCAAAAAGACACTTCAATTGGAGAATGTTAAAATTTTCAAGAGTGTCGATTCTAATTTTTGTCTTAATCCGAGGCAAACTTTTTATAGTGGAAGATTGCATCTCCAATATTTTCATCATTTAGCTTTTTAATTTACCATTTGATTTTTAACTATTTTCTCGTTGTGTTAATGACTCATTTATAGATGATTTTAAAGGACATTTTGTAAATCGAGTTAATTATAAATTTTGTTGACCTCGAAAATCGGATCTTCCACGTGGTCAATCAATAGCTACTCCATGTATTCCTCCTTACGCACAATCAACGCACGGTCCGACGCACACGGTCGGGACCAGCGGGGGTGGCGGCGGCCGTATACACTCCGACGGTCAAGTCAAGTTTAGGTGGTCAAAACAGTGCCCAGAGGTTGTGCAAAATAATAATAAGGGGGAGGAGAAAATATATAAACTTGTTATGGAGTGCTATGTAGTAAGAGTTTCATTACCTTTGCCTCTTGTTAAACCTTGAATATTTATAGGTGGGATGAACCGTTGGATGTGGGACACATGTATGCATTTGACGGTATGAGGCGTCCGCTCATAGGCTGCGTTTGTAGAGTGGGCGGGCAGTTTATTTCTCGCGAGTTGAGTTGTCATAAAGTTGATAAGTCACATCAACTAACCTCATGGAGACGTCAAATCAATTTAAATCTTAGATGCATAGAAGATCTTGGCAAAAATCTCTTTCTGAAATTGGTGGCGGATCTTCTGATAGAGGTCCACTTTGCCTCGGCCTCAGGGATGAAGGCGCTTCGGTCAGTTTAGTAGGATCGTCTATGTCTCTGAGTGTGCTATCAGGTCGTCGACATTGGTGAGATCACTTCAGAAACACTTCGGATGGGTGTCTATCAGGTCGGAATGTGTAGTGATGGGCATTCTGAGGCGGTTCAGATAGGGGCGTAACAGTGATCCCCTAAGTCCAGGTATGAATATTTATATCATGAGTGGACTTGCTTTCCTAATTGGATGTGAATGCCTCGGTACTGGGGACTGCGACTCGTGGGAGCTTGTGGGTCGATCTTCTGTAGTAACCGAAACCATGATCTTAGGCAGATGCGCCAAAGCTTCGTTACTGCGTAAGGGAAACAATAACTGATGTGATGTCGAAGCGCTGCAAGACTGGATGATTAGTAGGAAACAAGGTCAACGCGACGACCGAGGCTATGACCCACAGAGGACTCGCGTCAGGCATGCCTAAGCTTTGTAAAATTGAGTGAGGAGCTCATCTGCCGTCGGTGCGCTGACCCACAGGGGACGACGAGTTGGGAGATGGCTAAAACTTTGTAAAGCTTGGGAGGGAACGCAGCGGTCGAGGCGGTAACCCACAGGGGACTTCGCGTTAGGTGCTTTTAAGCTTTGTAAAGTTGAGTGAGGAGCTCATCTGCCATCGGTGTGCTGACCCACAGGGGACAACACGTTGGGAGATGGCTAAGGAGGGAACACAGTGGTCGAGGCGATGACTCACAGGGGACTTCGCGTCAGGTGCGTCTAAGCTTTGTAAAGTTGAATGAGGAGCTCATCTGCCACCGGTGTGCTGACCCACAGGGGACAACGCGTTGGGAGATGGCTAAAACTTTGTATAGTTTAGGAGGAAACGCAGCGGCCGAGGCGATAACCCACAGGGGACTTCGCGTCAGGTGCGTCTAAACTTTGTAAAGTTAAGTGAGAAGCTCATCCGAGGCGATTTAGACGTCAAATGATTTGACAACCGTTGCGTATTTTCAAGGTGACAGTTGGGTGCCATGCCCATTCTCCTAAAAGGCTGCTGCCGCTACTTATTATTGATGGCTGGTGGTGACCGAGGTGACGCATTTTAAGCGAGCTTGAAGGTCACAGAGACATCTTGGGCGTAGATCAAATTTGGCGTTTCATTTCAACGGCCTAGATTGAAGATGTGACGAACGGCTTAGATCAATCGCATTTGAATTCAACGGTGGAGATCGGATGGGTTTTTCTATAAAAGGCGGACTTTGAGCTTTTCTCAAGTTTTCTACCTTTGTGAAAACATACAATACACTTTGCTCTCAAGCCATTTGTGGTTTTTGACGTTCTCTAAGCAATTCCGACGAGAAATACCAACATCCAGCGACCTTACACCATTTTCGGCTAGGAAAACCTTCAAACTCGTAAGTTTCAGTACCTTTTAGGATTTTTAACTTCTGAAAAATGGCTTCTGAGGGGAGTTCTGGTTCGGGGAGGGGGTTAAAACTAGTGAGGATGGACGAGCCCATTGCGGCAACCTTTTCAGAAATAGCCGAGGAGATAATAGGAGGGAAAATATATGGAAGCGATCGGATAGCCCAGCAGACACTTCTGTGCACCGGGGGGCGTCGGACTACTCATTTAAACTAAGAGAGGCCGACCTGGAGAGACTTAGGGTAGAGTATAGGATCCCGGATAGCATAGATCTGATCCTTCCCGAACCCGAAGAGAGGGCCTGCTACCCTAGGTCGGGTTGTGTGGCCATTAGTAAGGCGATCCTTAGTGCCGGACTTAGGCTGCCAATTCACCCATTCTTTAGGATGGTGCTTAGATCCGAATGGTAGGCTCTCAACGCAACTCAATCCGAACTCCTGAAGCCAAATGGTAGGCTCCTGGATGTTGTGGAAAGAGGCGTCACTAGAGGTGGAGATGCCCCTCTCCATCTTCCAGACCCTTTACATACCTAAGGTAACTGTCGAGGGGGATAAGACCCAGGGGTGGTACTACCTTACTTCATGGGGTTTCCACACTCCATTCATGCTCGATCTGCCGAGCTCCATCAAAGAATGGAAGAGCTCGTGGTGTTGGGCCGTTGGGCGATGGGACACGATGAAGGGGGGGCCCCCTGGCGCCTCTTACGGTCCCGATAAAATACTCAACACTTAATGAGTATAGTAGTTGCTTTTCTTTATATTTCTCTTCGGTTCAAATCGTGACTAATATTTACATTTCTTTTGTAGGTACTCTTCCTCGGTGCCAACTGTCTTCCGAAGACTTCGAAACTATCTGTATCATCTATCAGCTGCCTCAAAAGAAAAGGTCATACCATCGACTGATCCGAAAGAATATACACTTCGTTACACACGACTTGATGGCATTCCAAGGTAACTGGACCGAAGTCTTTACCCTTTTTTTTGAACTTTTAACACTTGTACTAATTCCTCATTCGTTCCTTGTAGACAATTTTAACAAGAAGATGCCCGTGCGCCTCGACTTTAAGACCATCCAGAGGATGATGGCAGAGGCACGGGCACTGAAGGCCTCCTCCTCCTCCTACAAGAAGCAAATGGAAGATCTGGTGGACGCCAGTAAGAGGCTTCAGCCTCCGACGGAGGAGGAGGTACTGGAGGACCCAGAGGCTGATCTACGGAGGAAGGGCAAGAAGAGCGCCCCTCCAAAATGCCCAATTGTGGCGAGGCCACCCCCCGTTCTGAAGCAGACCACAATTCCAATCGGGGTGGCCATTTCGGAGAAGAGGACTGCGCCATCTGAGGTTGCCACTGTCCTGGCCACAACACCACTTACTACCGTGCCAATCGCTCAAGTGTCGAGGCAGCAGAAGAGGAAGAGGGCTCGTCCCTCTAAGGATGTCAACTTTCTGAGCACAAATTTGGAGGAGCCGGTGAGGGAAGTGTTGGAGGCCCTTCCTCCAGAAACAGCTGTAGTGGCGGTGGTCTACAACAAATATTGGACCGAGGAGTGGAGGGACCACACTGCCTCCTGCACAGCTGAAGACTTAGTGGCTGCCAACAGTGCCTGCGTGGCTCGGGCCCTGAGTACAAGCATCCAACTCGAGGGCCTGGTGAAGGATCTGAACTCCAAGAAGGAGGACCTCACCAAGCACCTCGAGGAGGCGATGCAATATCGGGATGCCGTGCAAGAGGCCCGGGCCAAGGCCACGTAGGCAAAGGAGGGAAAGAAGGAGCTCGAGGCCCAGCTAACTGTCGCCAAAGCAGAGGTGGAGCGGCTGAAGAAGGAGTTACACGAGGTGGAGTGCCAAGTACTTGCTATGACTCGACGAGTGGATCATTCCAACAAGCACCACAAGCTCGCCGCCGAAGCTCTGGAGGCCTCAAACAAAGAGAAGGCGGAGCTAAGGCAGAAGGCAGAGGCTCAGTCTAAGGAGATTGCCTCCTTGAAGGAGGAGTTGAAGTCTACAGGGTAGGTGGCAGTTCAGAACTTCATCGACTATTTCAAAGACCATCCCCTATACGATAACTTCGCCAATTTTTGGGCCTCTTGGAGTGCCCAAGGCTTATTGGGTCGACTGAAAGAGGTTCACCCTACTCTGGACATCTCCTCTTTGAAGGCAGAGTTCGGGGGACCAACTGGAGGTCGCCCTGATAGGCTCGCTGAGGAAGCTCTGGAGGCCCCGAAGGCGGCCGATACAGAAGCGGTCGAGGCAGAGGTCCCTCCACTAGAATAGGGCCATCTTTTGTAATGGCTTCGGCCTTTTGTATTTCAATTCTCATTAAATGAAATGAAATTTTTTGCTAAGTATTTGTGCTTCTACTTTCTTACCTTTTAGATCTGTTTATACTTGTATGACTAACAAACATCAGACTAAGGAGTGGGGAATGCCGAACCTACAAATGATGTTCTTCCAGACGAATTTTGTAGTGTTCACCTCGATGATCTTGGTAAGGGGTTCAGCCTTGACCTACTTAGTGAAGTAATCAATGGCGACAATGACGAAAGTTGCGCTTCCTCTTCCTTTTAGGAGGGGACCAATGAAGTCAATGCCCCACTTGGCGAATGGCCACGGGCTGGTTACTACAGAGAGGCTTTGAGAAGGCTGCCTTTGAATATTTGAGAAGCGCTGGCACCTGTCGCATTTCTGGACAAACTAGCATGCGTCTCTTTTCAGGGTCAGCCAAAAGTAGCCTTGACGGAGAACCTTGTGTGCCAGAGCTGTTCCTCCGGAGTGATTTTCGCAGATTCCATCATAGATTTCCTTGAGTATGTATGTAGCCTCTTCACCTCCCACACATTGGAGAAGTGGCGAGGCGAAGCCTCTCTTGTAAAGGGTATCTTCTTGCAGGACGAAATGTATAACCCTTCTTTTTAACTTCCGCGCCTCGCTTCTGGAGGCAGGCAGGGATTGATCTTTCAGATAGGTGATGATAGGCTGCATCCATAATGGGGTACCTTCTATCCATAGTACCTCTTCACCTCCGGAGGTGGAGGGCTTTGATAAGTGCTCAATAGGGACAACCTTTAGAAGCTCTGAATCCTTGCTGCTAGCCAGTTTTGAAAGGGCATCTGCATGTGTATTTTCTAGGTGGGGGACTTGAGTCAGTTCGAACCTTTCAAAATGAGGAACTAGGTCCAGAACCAACTTTAAGTATGCAACCATGCTATTGTCCTTCGCCGCGAAGTTCCCATTGACCTGGTTCACTATAAGTTGAGAATTGCTGCTCGCAAGGAGCCTTCTGACCTGCATCTCTTTAGCAAGTCTAAGACCTGCCAGAAGGGCCTCGTATTCAGCTGCATTGTTCGAGGCTTTGAAGCCGAACATTACTGCGCAGTTTAGCTTGTGGCCTTCCGGGCTTTCCAAGACGATCCTTGCCCTGGAGCCAGTCTCTCCTGAGGACCTATTAATGAAAAGTTTCCATGTGGGGGGCTTGGCTGGTTCCATTATCGCTTCCATTTCTGGGACTTTGACAAACTCAACCATTAAATCAGCAAGGGTCTGGCCCTTGATGGCGTGTCGAGGTCGGAATATTAGATCGAACTCACTGGGCTCGATTGCCCATTTTAGTAGGTGTCCTGATGCGTCTGTTTTCTGCATCACTTGCTTCAGTAAGAAGTTGGTGAGAACTTGAATTGAGTGGGCCTGGAAGTACGGCCTCAGTTTTCTTGAGGCTGTGATACGGGCGAGTGCTAGTTTCTCCATGCCTGGGTAGCATGTTTTAGCTGGGAAAAGTGCTTTGCTGACGTAGTACACTGGCAACTGGCGCTCACTTTCTTCTCTGACCAGGACGGCGCTGATCGCCACGTCCGAAATCGCTAAGTACAACAGTAGTGACTCATCTGATTGAGGTTTTGACAAGAGAGGCGCCTCTCCAAGGTGCTTTTTCAGCGCCTGGAAGGCTTTCTCACATTCCGAAGTCCATTGAAATTTCTTTCCTTGTTTTAGCACATTGAAGAAAGGCAAACTTTTATCTATCACCCTGGAGATGAAGCGATTGAGTGCAGCTATCCGACCATTGAGGCTTTGGACCTCCTTTGATTTTCGAGGTGACCTCATCTCTAGCAAGGCCATTATTTTCACTGAATTTGCTTCAATTCCTCTTTGATTGACAATATATCCCAAGAATTGACCCGATGCCACTCCAAAGGTGCACTTGAGGGGATTCAATTTCATATTATACTTTCTAAGTATCTGAAAAGTTTAGTCGATGTGACTTACATGTTCGGCTGCCTGGAGCCTTTTGACTAGCATGTCGCCTAGACTTCCATGGTTTTGTCAATGAGTTCGGCAAACATCATGTTGACCAATCTCTGATATGTAGCTCCGACATTCTTCAACCCGAAGGGCATGACTTTGTAGCAATACAAACCTGTGTCCGTAATGAACGATGTAGCTTCCTCATCAGGTCCGAACATGGGTATCTGGTTATACCCTGAGTATGCATCCATGAAGCTCAATAGTTCATCTCCAGCAGTGAAATCCACAAGTTGGTCTATTCTTAGAAGTGGGAAGCTATCTTTAGGGCATGCCTTATTTAAGTTTGTGATTTCTACGCATACCCTCCATTTTCCACTGGGCTTTTTCACCAGGACCAGGTTGGATATCCACTTCAGATAGATGGCCTCCCTTATGAAACCACTGCGGCTAAGTTTGTTCACTTCGTCTTTCAGTGCCTTGTACCTCTCCGGGTTGAGGGCACGTCTCTTCTGTCGATGGGGGGCACAAGAGGAGTTGATGTTAAGACGATGGCAACTAATCCTTGGATCTATTCCCACCATGTCTTCATACTTCCAAGCGAAGACATCCAAGTTCCTTTTCAGGAAGCTTATCATCTCTTCTTTTGCTTCGGGGGACAACGCCTTCCCTATGCACAAGACCCGACTGGGGTCTTTTGGGTTGGCGGAGAAAGTTTTCAGTTCTCCCATCGGGGTTACATTTAGTTCAGAGTCAATTATCCGGGGATCTAATTCATCAAGAGGTGCCCTTGTTCAGGGACCTCTTCCATGTCAACGTCTTCCTCTTGTTCAGAGGTATGCCCTTGTTCAAGGATGTCGAGCATTTCCACGTCTGTACTGATTTCAGCAGGAACCTTAGTTAGGATTACATTAACAGTTCGGGGCTCCGATTTCTGCAGCGAGTTTAAGTAGCATGCCCTAGAGCCCATCTGATCCCCTCGGACCGTAGCAATCCCATGTTTAGTTGGAAATTTCATGTACAAGTAATGGATGGATGTGACGGCTCAAAGATCTTTTAAAGCGGGTCTGCCCAATACTCCATGATAGGCCGATCTGTGATCTACCAGCAAAAATTCCATGAAGTGTTGGGCCACTAGGGGTGTTGAACCCATCTCGACGGGCAGAGTGATCCGCCCTCGTGGGATGATGCTGTCCTTAGTGAATCTGAATAGTGGGTCGGTCATGGGGATCAACCCATGTTCAATTTGTATTTTGTCAAAAGTGGAGCCGAACAATATGTTCACTGAACTGCCATTGTCGACGAGCATGCGTTTTAGTCCGTTTCTAGCCACTACGGCTCTTACAACCAATGCATCACAATGGGGATGATGAACCCCCTTTGCGCCTTCCTGGGAGAATGTGATTGGGGCCATCCTATCGGCTGCTTGCGACTCGTTGACAATGTAAGTGATTATGGAGGGTCATTTGCTTCCCTTGTATAATTCCTTTGGGCATTCTTGGTGTTGCCACCGATGTGGGGTCTCCCAATGATGGTATCGATTTTTCTGATGACCTGGCTCCCAGAAAATTGGGCTTGGTTTCTCTGTCTAGATTGACTTCGGTCCCTTGATTCTCTTCTCCGAGGTGATTGTTCTCCGTGCCCTCTCTCTTCCCTGCTCGGGGAAGCGGATCTGCGAGGATATTCGTTCCTGCTAGAAGCGTGTGGGTTGCTTCGATCAAGGCGTCGATTGGCGTCTCGGCACTTACTAGTGTCATACCCATAGAGTTGATGGAATGTACAAAACCTTGCCCCTTCCAAGGGTTTGTTTGACATTTTCTTCTTCTTCTTCTTCTTCTTATTATCAGCTCTTCCGGATGGTCCCGCTTCGGCAGAAGCATTCTCATATGCCAACACCGGCACTGCATTCAATGTGGCGGAAGCCAGGGCCTGTCCGGGGGTGGGAGCTATTGTATGACCTGCTTGAGTCCATTGCTGAGTAACAAGGTGTGTTGCGGGTCCTCGACCTACCTGCTTCTGAGGCGGAGGGAGTCCCTGCACGGCATGATTGCGATGACCAATCATTTCTTCACTTATAATTTCCACTCTCATCATTTCCACCAGTTCGTCATAGGTGGAGGGATTCTTACTGCGCACGTCCCTCCAGAACAAAGTGTTCATGTTGAGCCCGCCTTTCAGGGTTGAAAGGGCTTCTCTGTCAGTGACCTGTTCACAGTAGGTGATTTCGTCTGTAAACCTGGCGAGATAGCTTTTCAGCGTCTCCCCAGGGGCCTACCTTATATCTTGTACGCATTGCACTGGTGCCTCTCCTTCTCTGCGTGAGAGGTATTGGTTCAAGAATGCTTTCTTCAAATTTGGCCAACTTCTAATGTTTAGGGGAGGAAGCCTGCTGTACCACACTTCGACGGCTCCGCCTAGTGTTAAATGGAAGGCTCTGCATTTCAAAGCGAGTGAGGCTCCCCTTAGGCTCATCTGTGTCATGTACTTGGTGAGGTGCTTCTCTGGGTCCCCCTTTCCTTCATACTTGGGGATCTTAGGGGGCATGAAATTTGCTAGCATTGGGAAGCTTCGGATCTCCCTTGAAAAAGGGAGGTTATCATCATCGTCAATCTCATAAGATCGACAGGGTCCATCTGACCCTTCATCATCTTGAATGCTCTCGGGAGGTGGAGATGCTTCTCCTCGACTTTCCCAATCGACTAGGTTTCTCCTGTCCCTCCTATTTCTAGGAGGAGGAAGAGCCTGTTCTTGTTCCTGATCTGGCCGAACCGATCTTCTCACTGGGCAGACCCTATTACCAGGATCCTCCCCTATCCGATCGAAGACGCTTGCCGACCTTTGTTCCCCGTATTCTTGAAGGAAACTGTCCTCTAAGTGGCTCCCTTGCACATAAGATGTGGCTTCGATGTTCATCTCTCTCTTTCGAGGGGGCGTTCTGTGTGTCGGCTCATGTGGCCTCAGGAGTGAGATAAAGGGGCTTCCTGCCCCGGATAAGATCCTTGGGGCATTTGATAGCCCTGATGACCCTGGGCTTACATGAGAAGTTCATGCATCGCCATATTCTGAGCTGCGATGTCCATCATGCCCGCCACTATTTGAGCCATCCCTTCAGTGAGCATGATTGTTCTTGCGCCTCGGCGACGTCGGTGATGGGGTCTCTGGTGAGTAACATTGTTATGGTGCACCTCTTCTTCTGAGGCCTCTCTCATGGGGTTGTCGTTTTCATGGTTATAACTCATCCTATCTCCTTTTGCAAGGGTGGTGAGAACTTGAATTGTAACTCGACTTTGTTCTTTTTCAAGAATGTGCTCTTTTTAGGGTTAGTTGCTAGTTTTTCGGTGATTTCTCTGGTGGAGAATGCAGGACTTTCAATGGGAAGTGTTTCCCACAGACGGCGCCAATCTGTTGACCTTGAAAATTGGACCTTCCACGTGGCCAACCGATACCTACTCCACGTATTTCTCCTTGCGCACAATCAACGCACGGTTAGACGTACACGGTCGGGACCAGCGGAGGTAATGGCGACCGTATACACTCCGACGGTCAAGTCAGGTTTAGGTGGTCGGAATAGTGCCCAGAGGTTGTGCAAAATACTAATAAGGGGAAGGAGAAAATATATAAACTTGCTATGGAGTGTTATGTAGTAAGAGTTTCATTACATTTACCTCTTGTCAAATCTTGGGTATTTATAGGTGGGATGAACCGTTGGATGTGGGACACGTATATGCATTTAACGGTATGAGGCGTCCGCTCATAGGCGTCAATCAGCCGTGTTTGTAGAGTGGGCGGGCAGTTTGTTTTTCCCGAGTTGAGTTGACATAAAGTTGATAAATCACATCAACTAAACTCATGGAGACGTCAAATCAATTTAAACTTTAGATGCATAGAGGATCATGGCAAAAATCTCTTTCTGAAATTGGTGGCGGATCTTCTGACAGAGGTCCACTTCGCCTCGGCCTCAGGGACAAGGGCACTTCGATCAGTTCAGCAGGATCGTCTATGTCTCTGAGTGTGCTATCAGGTCGTCAATATTGATGAGATCACTTCAAAATCACTTCGGATGGGTGTTTATCAGGTCGGAATGTGTGGTGGTGGACATTCCGACGCGGTTCAAATAGGGACGTAACATATTTGATTTCATTGTGCACTTGTGCATTAAATCGAAAATGTTGGCTTGTACTTGGGCTTTACATGGCTTATAATTAGGGGTGGCCGAGCAAAACAAACAAGCTCGGCTCGTGTCCACGAATTGTGTTAGGTTTGATTCTTTGGCTCATAGGCCTCATGAAATGAGTCGTCCGTCTACGAGATCATGACTAGATTCTCTTGTTTTATATTTTTAAAAGAAAGTAATAAATAAATTGAAACCCTCCTCTTTCTTTATACATAGGAAATACTACTTCAATATAGAGAAGTGAAATTGTACATGAACAAGATATTACGTATACAATTTTTTATTTCTTTTAAGTCATAAAATTAACTTAAACTAAACTTGCAAATTATAAAGACAGATCTTGGAAATCTCAATTATTAATATGGCCACTTTATCTTCAATTTAGAGCTTCTTCTTTTATTTTTTAAGTATATTAAAATTTTTTGAGAAAAAAAAAAAAAATTTCTTTTTCTGTCAGAATTTTGACAAGATTTTGGCCCCCTTTTGGAGTCTTTCGAGTTATGTGGGCGAATTTTCTGTTTAGAAGAAAAAATAAGAATATTCCGATAGGATTCCAATTGAAAAAGGCTTTGAATTGAAAATTGTTGAAATTTTAAAGGGTGACAAGTCTAATTTTTTGCTTTGATCAGAGACGAATTTTTTAGAGAAAGGAAAAGATTGGGTTTTTAAGATTTTCTTTCTTTAGCTTTTAACCTTTGATTTCAACCGATTTCCAACAAGAAAATTTTCTTGTTGTGTTAATTATTCCTTTCCAATTGAAAAAGGCTTTCAATTGGACTTTATCCCCGTCTCCTTTCCAATTAATCAAACAATTTACACCTTGTTACCATCCTTAAAAGTGAGGACTTGTAATTCACCATCTCGTTGGTTGTTTTGCTAGAGGTAAACCACTCTTTTAAAACAGAGGTGGGACAACTTTTGAATGAATGAATACAATTCCTTCATTCTTTTTTACTGTAGTCAAGTATAAAATCATCGAGTTAAATATTTCAATACCCACTCAATTTTGGGTATGGTCACGGATTATTCATCAAATTTAGAAATATTTAATAACTCAACTCGAAAGCATTGCAATCCATCACCCATCCAACTTTGGGTGTTGTCATGGGTTAATTACCGAACTTCAAAATATTTCTCATTAGTCACGAAACTTTATGGCGTTGTATTCCATCACTTACGAGTTAAATATTTCAACAACCACTCAACGGCGCATGTGATCACGAGTTATTCATCGAATTTAATCACTCAAATTTAGATATTACATTTCAACACTTTCCCAACTTTCTTTGTGCTCACGGCCACTCGCCAAACTTCAGAATGCTTATTTTATTTAATATATCAATTTCATCTTATAAATAAAAATATTATTAAACAATTTGTATACAATTGTATTACTGGAAAAAATTAAGACATATTACTCTTTTCGCGTTCTTATGTTGCAATTTGATTTATTATTATTTATTCAAAATCATCTAACATTATCTCGGCCATGAGTGATTTTAAAATATTTTTGTTTATTTATCAAGTCGAAAACTTTAACTTGAAAATAAGCCTTGTATGTGGTTTTTGCTGTTTT
Organism: Olea europaea var. sylvestris; assembly: GCF_002742605.1. NCBI lineage: Eukaryota > Viridiplantae > Streptophyta > Magnoliopsida > Lamiales > Oleaceae > Olea > Olea europaea. Next base: position 31,104,855 of record NC_036251.1, read on the forward strand.
GGATAATAATGGAGACTAGATCAAAAGAATATTGACCCATGCGAGGGACAAATCAATATATCATTGTATCATATCAACAAGTTTAAAAAATCTTGATCTCATAAATTGTAAAATATTTGTTATTTTTTCTATCATCTTATTTCTATTTTCTTTTATACAATTGTGATTTCATAATCTTATTGAATCAATTTTCTGGACTGGTTTAAAGTTGAATGACCGATAGGAAGCATTTTGAAATTCGGTAAGTAACCCGTGACCACACCTAAAGTTGGATGGGTGATGAAGTGCAACTTCCTAGAGTTGAGTAGTCAATGGAAAGCACTCTAAAATTCGATAAATAATTCGTAACCACACTCAAAATTGGGCGATTGTTGAAATATTTAACTCAAAATCCTCTCCACATTAAAAAGTTTCATTTAGTGTTGTCATGGATGAGTTGCACATGCACTTAGCTCGAGGTAATATTTTAAAATTCCGTATCAAGTGATTTTACATAATATTAGAACATACAAATTTATCTTTAAAACTCTGACGTTTATATATGATTATTTCACTTGTCATGCATCTTGCCACATAATTGTTGTTCTATTAGCCTCATGATTGTGCTTAAGATGAGTCCCAATAGTGATACATCCTACTAGAAATGGATATTGTTGAATTTTATGCGTAATAATAAAGAGATAGAAAGAGAAAAAATAACACAAATATTTACGTGATTCGACGGTGTGTCTACGTTCACGAGAGTGACGCAGATATAATTCTATTCAGTATGAATAATAAGGCTACAACATTTAACCCTAGCCCAAACCCATACACACAAGACTTTGAGGTCCGTATAAGAAAATATTCTTGTACCGTACCATGAGGGCAACCTCCAATCCTATTCAGCATCCTTGACAACCAGACAGTAAATTAAACCCCACAAGGTATCGGAAACATGTATTCGACTTCATATAAACCACATACAGAACGGATATAAAACGATAAAATATTCTTAATTCTTAAAAATCATTCCATTCTACAGATAAAAAGTCAATTATGCATATAACAACACGCAAAATGTTATATTCTCGTCAAAATCAATATGTAATAGAAATTACTAATAATCTATGGAAAGATAATCAAAATATCAACCCGCACGCTACAAATCTAACTCACATTAATAACGAAAATTCGAAGGAAAATTCCTTAACTGGAAGGCATGTAAACGCGATCTATTTGATCCCGGAAATGAGCTATTATGAAATTTTAATTTTTATTTGTGTTATTTCTTCAATAATTTTATGTATTATATTAGTTTGAATGGGCATTAGGTAACAGGAGAATTAGGGAGTTGCCATGTATATTTCTATTTGGTGATGGTAAATTAAAGAGAATCAAAAGGAATGTGGATAGTTATCATCGAGTTTATTGGTTCCTCGTAAACCAATAATACATCGGAGGCTTGAATTTCTTCGAATTAATCCAATTTTCACCATTTCTCTTTTTTATTTTCTATTTTTCAATACAAATAATTTGCATTAATATCATTTAGCACCTGCTTTTTTCCTCATGTATTTTAATCATTTCTGGGTGGCTAAAAACATCTAAAATGATGTAGTGTAATTTGGATCGTATTTATCAATCAACCAAATAAATGAATTATGACCGTTTCTCAAATTCTTTTCTAATATTACCCTCTATAAAATAATATATTTTAATCCACATATTTTGTTCAAAATTAACTTGTAAATAAAAATACAATAGCTAAAAAACTTATATGCAAGGGAAACAAATTACTTTATAACTAAAAAATTTATAATTTTACTTTTATTTTAAAAAAATTATTATAAAATAAAAATACTACTAATAAGATAAAAATTTACTTATAAAATATATAAAATTGTTTTCAGTAAAAATTCACTCATATAAAAAAAAATTACTTAAAAATAAAATTTTAATTTATAATTGTAAATTTTCTTATAAGTAAAAAATTACTTATAACTTAAAATATAATAATAAATAGAAAATTGAATTATAATAGTAAAATTTACTTATAACTTATAAGTTAAAAATTATTTATAACTTAGAACTTAGTTATAAGTAAATATCACTTTTTAAGTTAAAAAATAATTTATGTGTAAAACAAAATTGCTTATAAGTAAAATATCACTTATCAGCAAAAAAATTTCAAACGTAAAATTATAAATTGAAAATTTCACTGAGGGGTACATATAATTTTATTATTTAAAAAAAACTTTTAGAACCATTAAATAATAATCTTCAAAGCATGAGTTAGATAGTTTTAAAAACCGTTACTAAAACTCACCCAAAATCATATTGTAAACGCACAAAACTAATACTTTGATAACTCTCAAGCAAAGCCCTTAGTCCTAGTGTCATGACTCATGCATAGATTTGCAAGAGCGCATAAAACACTAAAGAAGGGTATGGAATCTCTTGCAAATGGCCTAATGAGCCATCTCACTAAGATGATTGAAAAGCTCAGTATCTGAAGCTCAAGAAATTTAGCCAACAAGTGTGGCAGACGTAACGGCAATACCGCAGGCTGGAATTTCAACAATTTCATACCAAAGCGGTTGCTCGATTTCCCTCTCCTACAAAGGTTTGGATAACCCAACCATTTGGGTATGTAAGGCAAAGAAGTATTTTTCTCTCGACGAATTCATTCAATCACACAAAGTTGCCTTAGCCTCTTTCTATTTGGAAGGTGACGCTCAACTTTGGTTCTGATGTGTACAAAAATTATAACCCGATCCCGAACTTTCAAGTATGACCCGAGGTCAATACCTCGACCACACTTGTCTTCAAATATCCTCTAAAAAGTGGTCGAGCCTCTTAGAAGTCGGGCCTAATAATCTGGCCCTGCTAAGGTCAAGCCCACATGCTAAAATATTGTCCTCGTCTCGAGCCTTTTTACGTGTTTTAATCCTCTTATAACTCAATTACTCTATTTGATGAGGATAAGGACTCTAAATTGTTGAATCCTTCTACAACTCAACCACCAATGTCTATAAATACAAGACCTAGCCCCATTATTTAGGTACGTTTTTACAATACATACTTTTACATAATTTTCCCGTCTGACTTAAGCATCGGAGGGGCGACGAGGACACACCTCGTTGCCTTTGTTTCAGGTACTGGAAGGCTCCGTTCGTGCTCGATCCCAGTCCTCAATCTCGAGAAATCAACAGGTACAATTTTTGACATCATCATTGGCGCCGCCTGTAGGAAACTCGATACAATAACCATGTTGTTACCACATCAAAAAGCCACGTAAAAAAGAGGGTGATTGTTGGCCCCTTATGCATCTGTCGCGCTCATCACCTATACCACCATCTTGTCGCCGCTCTTGCCACAAAGAAATTGCCCTCTACATCGATGGACTTTCACCAAAAACACAATCCAACAAGTAACCGATCCCAAATATCCAATTAGAGGCAGAAATTGCTGGGAACAACCACAATCTACGTGCCCTATACAAATCGATTCCACCACTTCTGGAAACACCCATGGTCGGCCACCACCCTTCATCCCTCCTCATCTACACTACCATCCTAATGTATTAACATCACCAAAACAGACCCTAAACATGGCTGAATATTTTGGGAAAACAAGCCAAGTTAGCACACACATGAGGCAGTAGCGCTTTCTCCAATTGAAGGGGTCGTAGGCCATATTTCCACCAAATTGCTACTATTTAAGCATCTAGCATCCTCATATGAGCTTGGGTGTGCATTCAATTAATTCACTCCAGCCTCCAATCGATCCAATTTTTCAAATCAATTATTTCCCGGTTCAATCACCTAACCCAACTGCCGTGTCTTCTTCAATCAATGGATCTTGCACCATTAATCAAGCTAATTGCCAAAAACCAAATATTCAACCGGCACGGACTCTCTTCCCCAACCACAGTCGATTTCCCAACAGTTAAACGACGTCTTCTCAATTTCACTGACCTCCCATCCGATGAGCTTCTAAATATCGAGCAGGAATTTAAAGACCATATAATCTCCGAGCAGAGTTTAAGAAATTGAAGAGTGATCTCCACCGCATGATCCAGAACCGTCGGGTAGCCTCTGCAATCTCGAGAACGCCAGACGACAAGTGGGAGGAATGGGGGAACAATTTTGAACAGCCCTTAGCCTACAACCTGCAACGCCACAGTAATTGCGTTCCATGGTTTTACCTTGATATGGTTTCTGCCCAAATTAAATGTTAATGGTGAAAGGCCTATAATGATGGCGTGTTCTTGCAAATTTCCATTCAATCTTGCTACTTTGATTGCCGAATGAAACAAAGGTTCAATTGGTAATTTCTCTGCCTTATTTAATCATCCACTTCAACATATTGAAATTGTGGGTTAATCATTGGACTTTAGTGGTTAGGCCAAATGTTCATTTAAGGTTGGGCCCATATTATTCCTTTGATCCAAAGTGCTCTACCCGATTTATCCTCTTGAATGGACCACATTCAATTTTGGGCCTTCTATGGTGATTTTCATGGCCTAATTCTTTTGGTTTCTATTTGTCTACTTATACCGTATCTTTAAGGCCAGAAAATTTTGTGAAATACTCCAAATGGTACGACTTTGAATTTTATATTACTTCAGGCATAGTCATTGCAAGTCTTTAAATATTCCAAGTTTTCAAATACAATATTTCTTCCAAGTGGGTGGCATCTAGAGAAAAATCGGGCCTTTATTGGTAATAAGAATTTCCAATTACCATAATCTGTTGGCTATGTATGCTTTCATTTTAAAGCCATTAAAATCCGATTATTTATTCACCAATGACCTGCAAGGTTATTTTAACACCAAGTAAACATTGGTTTCTCGGGACCTCAACATTGATGATAAATAATGGTAATGTTCGAGTAAGAGTGGCAAAATTCCTCTATTTGCTTGAAAGATTTACATCGATATACCGTCTGATTTGTGAAAGAGTCATGCAATTTCCATAGTGACAAATTGTGGAAATATGTGAAATGTGATGCTGTAATACTTGATGGTCTCGTGGATAGGCTACAAATCTTAGTAATGCTACAAGAATTATATTTGCAAGTGTACGCAAGGTGCTTTAGCAAATGCCTAATAGAAGCTGATTATTAGCTCATGATTTTCTTATTATTGAAGGCGAGCCTTAGCTCGTGGTTTTCTTATTACAACTGATTATTAGCTCGTGATTTTCTTATTATTGAAGGCAAGCCTCAGCTCGTGATTTTCTTATTCTCGCCTTAGCTCGTGGTTTTCTTATTACAGCTGATTATTAGCTCGTGATTTTCTTATTATTGAAGGCGAGCCTTAGCTTGTGGTTTTCTTATTACAGCTGATTATTAGCTCGTGATTTTCTTATTATTGAAGGTGAGCCTTAGCTCGTGCTTTTCTTATTATCGAAGGCGAGCCTTAGCTCGTGGTTTTCTTATTATCGAAGGCGAGACTTAGCTTGTGTCTTTCTCATTATTGAAGACGAGCCCTGCTCCGCGCAGGCACACAAAGCCCCGTCTTGCACAGGCACCACAAAGCCTTGCTCCGTGCAGGCACCTAAAGCCCTGTCCCCGGGCAGGCACACCAAAGCCCTGCTCCACGTAGGCACACCAAAGCCCTGCTCCATGCAGGCACATAAAGCTCTGCTCCGCACAGGCATCTAAAGCCCTGCCCCGAGCAGGCACACCAAAGCTCTGCTCCGTGCAGACACATAAAGCCCTGCTCCGTGCAGGCACATAAAGCCCTGCTCCGCACAGGCACACCAAACCCCTGTCAAGAGCAGGCACCAAAAGCCCTGTCGCGAGCAGGCACATAAAGCCCTGCTCCGCGCAGGCACACCGAAGCCCCGTCAAGAGCAGGCACCAAAAGCTCTGTCCTGCACAGGCACCAAAAGCCCTGTCACGAGCAGGCACCTCAAAGCCCTGTTCCGCACAGGCACCAAAAGCCCTGTCACAAGCAGGCACATCAAAGCCCTGCCCAGAGCAGGCACCTCAAAGCCCTGCCCCGAGCAGGCACCAAAGCCCTGTCATGAGCAGGCGCCAAAGCCCTGTCATGAGCAGGCACATCAAAAGCCTTGCCCTGCGCAAGCACCAAAGTCCTGTCCCGCACAGGCATCTAAGCCTTGTCCCTCGCAAGCACAAAAACCCTATCATGCGTAGACACCTAAGTCTTGTCCCACGCAAGCACCTTTAAGTCTGGCAATGCATCAAGTAAAAAACCCGACCATGGTCTATCCCGAGCTTGCCAGGCTCGACCTATTCTCAAATTCATCAGAGCAAAGATCGAAATATTATTTCACGTTCGGCTCGGGGGCCTATCCTCGACCTCAACGCATTGTCAAAAACCCAGCCACAAGAGCTAGGGATATTATTTCACATTGGACTCGGGCTATGTTCTGGAGCTCAAATTATTGTCAAACCCCAGCCAACAAACTTGAGATAAATATATTCAGAATAGGATTGAGCTTCCAATTAGCCTCCTATATGAAACTTTGTTTATTCGTCAAACTCATTACTTCCAAAACTTTTTAAAAAGCTCGAAGTCGAGCTCGTTCTTTTCAACTTCTAAACAAGGTAGAGGTCAAGCTCTTTCACTTCAAGTACTGATAAAGCTTGAGGTTGAGCTCATTCATGCCAAATTCTTTTACAAGGTCGAAGTCGAGCTCAGTTCTCTAAAAAATTTCAACATGGGCAGGATCAAGTCCTTTCTCCCAAAATTTCTAATAAGCCTTAAGATCGAGCTCATTCCTTTCAAATTTTAAATAGTCAATACTTGCTATCCTAGACCTATGTGCCCGGGGGCCTATCAACTCGACATGAGCATGCCTATTCTAGAACTTAATATACTTATGCATCTCGTGCCAGAAACTCTCACATTGCGCATGAGCTCCTGACACGGATGCACAGGGGCCTATGATGTGTACAAAAATTATAACCCGATCCTGAACTTTCAAGTATGACCTGAGGTCAATACCTCGACCACACTTGTCTTCAAATATCCTCTAAAAAGTGGTCGAGCCTCTTAGAAGTTGGGCCTAATAATCTGGCCCTGCTAAGGTCAGGCCCACATGCTAAAATATTGTCCTCATCTCGAGCCTTTTTACGTGTTTTAGTCCTCTTATAACTCAATTACTCTATTTGATGAGGATAAGGACTCTAAATTGTTGAATCCTTCTACAACTCAACCACCAATGTCTATAAATACAAGACCTAGCCCCATTATTTAGGTACGTTTTTGCAATACATACTTTTACATAATTTTCCCGTCTGACTTAAGCATCGGAGGGGCGACGAGGACACACCTCGTTGTCTTTGTTTCAGGTACTGGAAGGCTCCGTTCGTGCTCGATCCCAGTCCTCAATTCTCGAGAATGAAGTTAATTAGGCTAAAATTAATTTTTGGGTTGGGTTAAATTTTTATTCTTTTTTATTTCACCAAGAATTTGGAACCTTGCTTTTGATGATATGATACTGTATGAACACTAGATTAGTCACATTAGATGGTATATAATACATTGTATCTTGACATAATTATTTTGTTGATCATTTTTTATCATATTGGGTGGTATTTGTAATTTGTGAGGAATGGACTTGGGCCACATTTTTAAAATCTTTTCCTAAAAAATTACATGGGTCAGGGGCATTGCTGGGCTCACATTTTTTAAATCTTTTCCTAAAAAATTACATGGGCTGGGGGCATTGCTGGGCTATAGCCCAGCAAAGCCCCCACGGTCTCTGCCTCTATGAGGTTGTGTGTTAGGATTTAGTTGTAGCGGCATTCTTTAAACAAAATGACTAATATAAAAATTGTAAAAGTTCAAGAAGTCAATTGAAATGTTATATAGATGAACTAGGTAACTAGGGTTCGAGTGGAGTTTGGAACAAAGAAAGAGTCATCGGATTTACGCTAGCCTATCATCTATATGATGCTCAAGCGGGAAAAATAGAAACATTGTTGCCCGCCTATAGTCCAGCTCTTGCTCGAGCGACACACCGATCATATACTCCAGCTTAGCACTCGAGCGACGGTGTTACGCGTAAAACCCTGGTTCGCGTTCTTGTCCATACTACCCAAAACCTCCCTAACATAAATACACAAGCCCTACTTCGTGAATGGGGTGGTTGATCATTATTTTCTTCTTTCATAACATTCTTTGAAGATAAAAAAAACCTATCATACTATATCTTGAGATCAATCAACTACAATTTGGAAAAAACATCAAAATTAAATAATCCAAAACACCCACTCATATACACATACAAGAAAGTACTTTTTCAATGGCTTTCAAAGGTTGCTGGAAATTAAGGAAGGTTGGATCAGAAGCACAGGAAGAGTACAAGAACAAGGTGTTATTGGTGATTCACAGGAGATAAACAATGTCGAAAAATCGGGAATAGATGTAAATGAAGCACATTCCAAAGATCTTGAAGATTGCAAGAATTAGATTAGCAAGCTTAGTGAATTTTCTAAGTTAGATCATGCTGCAAGTTCTTGTTGTCCATAGTGGATGTTACTGACTTGATTTCGAAATTTCTAATTTTGCGAAGGATTTTCTCAATCAACAAATCCTATGTTATTTACTGCTTTATTAATTATTGTGGCAATTCAATGTAGGATAAATTTGATTTGATTGACTAAACATCCAAAACAATTAATAAGTGACTTGTTGCTGTTAACTAATAATCTTAATTCCGCTATTTTTACCCACTCACCCCCTCTAGGTGCTTTTAGGGTCGAACTAATAACTTTCAAGTGGTATCACAACTTTTCACCGTGCTAGCAGACTTTACAAGTAGCTGCTATGGGATTACAAAGTATATTGAGCAAGAAGCAAAAAATATTGTGGAAGAAGCAGTGACTTCAAACTCATGGTGATCGGGGAAAGGTGGGTTTCCACCTGCAATGGTGGCTGAGCTGGCCAATCACCACAATGCATACAATGAGTTGGGACCAATTGGAGGCTTGATAGCATCCTTGGGTAATGACAGTAAGAGTTTTGTGCTTGTAATCCAACATCATGATTCTACCCAAGAGGACGAGTTTAATTTGAAGATATTCAACAACAACGATGGTTCAGTGGATAATCATGTGCCGACTGTGTGATGCACGCTACAGCAGCATGTGAACCGAAATCAAATTATTGTATGGTGTTCTAATCATCGGAAATAGTAGCTTTTAGGCTAAGCCTCAGTCCCGGATGTCAAACAAATAATTTAAAATTTCAGTGGATCCCAGTATCAACACTGTGAATCCTAGATTTCAATCTCCCCCTTGCCTTGTACACGAACTCCATTAGGAATAATATTTAAAATTCACCAGAAAAAAATAAATAATAATAAAAAAAATAAAAAAACACCATTTTGGAAAAGAGTAAATGTTTCACAATAGCTGAGTTATTATGATTAAAGTAAAAGATGCTAAGACATTAAATGGCAAACAAATTCATTACAATTTTAAATGCAGTCTATTAAATATAAAACTCAAAAAATAAAGGTTCCATGCAACATAAAACAATCTTTTATATTCCTTGGGCATATTGCAATCCCACTATAGGAAATTTTACAGTTATGGACTATTTTCAGCATGCAAACATTTCAACTAGTTCTCTACAGAGTTCAATTGGGAGGAAATAAATTGTGAAGAAGAAAAATGGAAAAAATTGGAATGGGACTTGCTAACCTCAATGAAAACCACCCTCAGTCCACTTGTTTTCTGATTTGCTGTTATAACCTGCAGCCTTGTGATCAGATGCATTTTGATGGAAATTATCGTACCCATCATCTTTAGCATCATCCCAGCCTGCCCAGCTATCCCCATTCTGGGATGTCAGCCCCTTTGACGAATCTTCTTTCCTACTATCTTTGCTATCCCAATCATCCCAGGAACCAGAACTGACAGAGTTAGATTGTCGAGCAGACAATTTCTGTGCTCCAGCTGAAGTATTCAAACCTTTAGACTCCTGTCCAAACTCCTGATAGTAACCAGTTCTCTCATTTTCATTTTGTTGCCAGCCATCATTCTTCCAGTCAGAGCCTTCTTTAGTGTACTCCTCAACCTTCTGTGAAGCCAAAGCCATTACTCCTTTCATGAGTCCCCATGTCTTCTGACCAATCTCTGAAGTTTTTGCAGTCACAACATTGACAGTTTCATTCACCTTGTAATCATGGCCGTCCTCCTTTACCTGCAAAATGAAGATCAACTTGCATGTTGATTAACTCCATACTGTATATACTCAAAATGTTTGGAGAAAGAAATAAAAGGGAATTAAATTTAGAATGAATTATGCCTTAATCACCCATGTAAGCCAGCCATCTAAATTTCAACTTCAGAAAAAAATTGTACAGTAGGAATAAACTAAACAGAAAAGATAAAAGCAAAGACTAAAACTATCAGCATTTTCAAAGGAAAAACCAAATATTAACTTTTTAGAAGATCAGAAACTCATCTCAACTATTGCTGTAGTTATACCGTGCAAATTTTTTCGAAATTACATAAAATTCTGATATAACTTGCATTACCCACATACTGAGGGCTCGTTACTATTTTTGTATGCGACTCAGAAATATGTTGAGACCTTATCAATATTGCACCAAATGGGAGCACCAAAATAAGAACCGCTCTGTATAGGCTGTCCTAGATTCTCCACAATTAACCCAAAAAAAAAAAAAAAAATTCACCAAAGCCTCAATGTCTTAACTGCTAGGCAACAAAAAATGCCGCATCTACCCAGTTCACAATAAGTTAACCACGTCAAGTTCTCTCCATCAACCTTTGTTTCCCTACATTTGAGCTTCTCAGACAGCGAATCAGGGAAGAAATAAGGAATTTCAAGCCAACAATCTGAATGTGATTGATGCATGTGATGTGAATCTATGCCAAATGGGCAGATTCCGTGGATCATCCAAAAACTAATTTCCAGAAAAGTACCAAACCGTCTGAGATAAACCTATCGACCACAATCCTTTCTGAGGGGGATACTTTATAGTATAGAAACTGAAAATATCTACAAGCAACACAGAAGTCCTGCACAAGAACAGAAAAGCCAAAAAAAGATATATCCCAAAAGCTATTATATCGGAGAAAAGGATCTCCACGTGTCATCTCTACTAAAATAGTTTGGAGAGCAGCCAAGAAAGTTGTGAAAGTTTGAGATGCTAACAGATCAAGTAAACCACAATTGATGAAGGGTGCTTTAGCAGTACAATTATTCAGTTTACCACTCCGATGGCATTCATGAAGACAAATGCAGAATTGCATAGTCCAAAATCATGGTGGCAATCAGTCTTGAATATTGGCAATGTGTTTAGAAAGATATTCAGGAAACAACAGAGAAATTGTTCAGAACAGAATCAAACCTAGAGAGAGTCACGGATGTACTTTTGAGATCAAGGTGAAAGAAATACTTTTGAAAGATGGATTGCATAAATTTCAAGAAGGGGAACTGCATAAACATTGGTTGAAACTTCCTCACCCAAATTCCAGATAGCAAACATCAACAAGAAAGCAAAAGCCAAAAGTGTAACCTACTTAGAGTAAAATATTTCAAATATTAAAACTGTACACCGTATTTGAGATAAGGATTAGTTTCTTGGTTTAACATTAAACCACTCAAACCTCTAACTATTACCCTTTGAAATTAATGTTCCGCATAGTAGGTGAAGCATTAAATAAGTGCATTACCAAGTAAAACAAGCAACAAAAGCAATGCAGTGGCAAAAAACTAAACTACCATAGAAGTGAACTCCTTAGTCCCTGCTTGAACAACATTTGCAGCTGACTGAGCAGCTGAGGCAGCAACCACTGATAACCTACCAAATCCCTATGCACAGACAACACAGCATTAGCAACAAGGAACACATAAATACCGATGAATTAGAAACATCTAAATTATTAATATTTGCCCAGATGGACCTGAGTAAGAGTGGAAAGAACATCCGGCTCAGAAATGTTCCTCGGCATGGATGGACTCGATCCAAATCCAACATACTTCCCACCCTGGGAGGGAGGGAGGCCCTCGGGCCGGGACTCATTCTCTGCAATTTTCCTTGCAAAGAAGCCCTCCTTATTGGCAGCTGAAGCCTCCAATTGAGCTTGAGAATAAATGTTATTAGTGGACTTCGACTTTGCTGGGGCGCCGCCCACATTTCCACCTTCCCTAAAGTCCCCTACAGTATTGTTCCTCCTAATATTGTTAGAATTACTATTAGTAGTCCCTCCGTTATCACATGTATCCCAATTATCCCCTCCTCCATTATTCCCAAAACTATCATTCCTACCACCATTAACACCTCCACTCAATGGCGGTTTATTGTTGTATCTAGCATTGCTAATAGTATTGGATTTCAAAGTTTCCTTAACAACAGGGGGGTCACGCCAGGGTTTGCCCTCAGCAAGGGCCTGGATGCGATCACGATAAACAGAGGCTGCATTGGTATTGTATTTCGTTACAATTTCAGTTTCCTTGGGGATTCCGTACTGGACCATAAATTGATTTAATTTATCATTTCCCCCGAGTTCCATTTTCTTTAGCTGGATCTCCGACCACGAATCCATAGTGACTGATCGTACGAAGGAGATATGAACACCGAGGCCACGGTGTTTGCCGGAGCACTCGAGGCACATAAAGACACCGTAGGATACGGAGGCCCATTGGGGATTCTTCTGTGAGCAGTCCACACAGATCTTGTTGCCCAGTTGCGACTGTAGTTCCCGGAGCCGACGCGAAGCTGCCATTCGTGATGGATCTAGTAATTGGTCGGCTCCGGTTTCAATTTGGTGGGTTTGTTGTCTATGATCCGGGTGGGATTATTGGATCGGATATGAAAGACGGAAATTAGGCCATGATCGTCAATCTGTATATATGTGGGACTGATTTGTACGGGCACATTGATACAGGGGAACGATGAAATTTGAGAGAGATGTGTATATAGTGGTGCTAGTCATACATGTACATAAGTGTGTGCACCTCTCTTATATGAGATGTGGGATTCACGTTCCATGTGGGGATGTACATTCTTAGGTACACTCTATTACGTACTACAAAATTAATTCATATATTATTACATATTGTAATTATTTATTACTAAGAGGAAACCGGAGAGAGGGTTGGGATTGCCGACATCCACATCCGTAAAAAATGGTTTTACATTAATAACTTTCTATTTTATAGTTCATTTTCGTGACATTCATTTTTATTAAGAGATCAAAAATTAAGCATCGTTTGAGCTCTATTCTTTTAAAAATTCATTTTTTTTCAAAATTTATTTTTACATATTCTTCAATAAAATAATTTAATATGTAAATCGAAAACTTTTTTCTTACGTTTTAACTATGCATTCTCTAAAAAATCACTATTCAAAAATACATTTTTCCTCAAAATGATGCTCAAACAAGGGCTTAAAATATAAAATTAGATTGTCATTTAAGCATCGAATTTTCAATCTAATTGCATAACTCAATCATGGGTTGAGAGCCTCGAAGATCTTGGTGTTGAGGTGGAAAAAAGAGGTGGCGGATCGTCACCGTCAGTGCAAATGAGGTGCATAGGAAAAGACAACAATTTGGTAAAAATGACAAACTTCGTATCATGAGAAGAATGATCGGAGCTCAAGAGAAATTAAGAGATAAAATGGAAGGAAAAAAATGTATAAATAAAAATTTAAGGTGGATCATCTAGCACCACTTGACCTATGTAAATCCTTCCTGCATATCCAATCTATTCCCATAATCTACATGATGATTCCGACTTCTTCTTCACTTTCAAGCTCCTTCCCAAAGTTGAGTCCATCCCTTAAGAACTCCACACACTAAACAAAGACAAAACCCTTCACTTCAAAGCAAAATAACTCATGTTCAAATAGTAGTCCATAGTCATAAGACAAACACGAATTGAAATACTTGGTTGTCTTGCATTTTATCCAAATTATCCTTCTTTCACTTTGTTTCACATAGTTCCATAATCCATATCAAGCAATTTCAAAATTTTCTAAATAACTCCTTCACTTGTTATAGGTGACTTTCGTTGTCGACGTGCCATGACAGGCCATGCTTGATTTGGCATGTGACAATAATCAACAGTGAAAAAATCAATCTAAAATTCTTTTATTGGCTTCAACATGGTCAATTCAAAAGTATCATATTAGCAAATTATTCATTTAATCAAATCAGTATATAGATGTCATACACTTAGTATTATTACTTAGCCTTTATTTGGCTCATATTTTTCAAAAATTCATTTTTTTAAACTCATTTTCAATCACATCCACATTTCATAAGTTTCATAACTTTTATCAATTTTTCAATCACACGTTTCATCAAATTTTTATCAAAATCTACAAAAAAATTAATTTTTATTCAAACCAAATAGGAGATTAATTTTGGGGGTGACTTCCGTATTGAAGGCACACTAGAGCCGGCACGAGATAGTGATACTCCTCAAATTAGAGAAAATTCAGATAATGATATTAAAATTCTTTCTCCATCCTACGGTTTTTTTTCTTTTTTTCTTTTTTTTCCTCATGTTTTCTTTTCTCATTTTCCCTTGAATAAAGGTCCTCTAATCCAATCAGGTCTCTGAAGACATTCCTCTAGGAGCGTGCAGCTCGACTATGCTTTGAGTGAACATTTAAAATGGCATACCATTTGAGCTTAAGCGAATCGATAAATGTGATATTTCAAATAGATAGACATTATTGAACTAATTTTTTTTTAAAATTAAGTTTTGAATATAAAATTGATTTACTAAAAGCTGGTTATGTTGTCCATGTGAAATAGTAAATGAAGATAATAAATTTTAAAGTATTTATTTATTGTAAATCAAGTAAAAATGTATTTAGATTCTTCTTTCTTCTTTTATACTTTCTTATTAGTATCTTATTATTAATCAATTTTTTTCAATTTTTTTGTCAAATATCATGAGATTTCACTCTTGTGATGTTAGACTTCGACGCTAAAAGATACAGTAGGATTTTTGGAATTAAGAAAATTTATTAATTTAAACAAAGTATTCATTTATCGATAGAAGTATATTTCAAATTATCTATATTAGTTATATAGATAAGTCGACTTACTTGGAATGGTACATTGTCTTAATTTATATTGTTTCCAACCATTAAAATATGAGTTGTGTTTAGTGTACATAATTTGGATAGATAGGAGTGTTCACATCACTCACATCGGGGCGGGAGCCGCGCAAGGTGGAACCCACCCCAAATAAAGGGTATGGATACCCCTATGTATATAAATTATGTATACCAAGAATTTTCCTTAAAATATACCACGTGCCAAACTTAAAATTGTACTTCATTAGTCCCTAAACTTTAAATCGTGAATTTTTATTGTCCTAAAAAGAGATTTTGTCTAAAATTACTAATAGACACCAAAAGATTGATGATTTAACATTTAATCTGACACTGCTTTGACACCTAATACACTAATAAGCTAAAATTGCACCATTTTCTTGAAGAAAAGATACACTTTATTTCGCTTTTAAGTTGGAAAGAACTTAAAAAATGCTGCAATTTTATCCTTTTGGCTTATTTGATGTTAAGGTTACATCGGAAAGTTAAGGGACTAATGGAGTTCGATTTAAAGTTTAGGAGCTTTTTTCCACACCGTGTAAAGTTTGGGGTCTATTCAATTTTTTCACCCTAAAATCAACTAAATTACAATATTTATATAACTAGCTCGTATACTTTCCTTGTGACTCTTATATCTATTCTATCTCCTATTCATAAAAGTCTTGAAGTGAAAAACAATTTTCAATCATGCTACAGTCCTAGATTCTTCAACATAAAATTTGACATAATGTTATGTGGTATTATATTATTGGATTGTTTTAAACACTGTCAATTTTTCTATCAAATCATCTTCTGTCACTTCAAATTATGTCAAAGCATTTGCTAAAATTTTCTAGCTAAGTGGCGAAACCCAACATTTTTAGACAACGATGCCTTTAAAAAGTTTATATAGTTACTGATTTTTCCTTAATTAACATTACTCTCAAACGTCCAAAAATAATATTGTCTTTCGGTTGAGTAATATTACTCTTCTCCACACTATGTGACAGCGAGGTTGTTGACCTCAAAAAGTATACCTCCAGGTGGGCAACAGATCCCGAGACCTTTCACGTCCGAGCAAGCCGTTTTCCTGCACTCTAGGACAAACTGTTAGACACACGTGGTCTTCTCCGATGGGGTGGAGCCGACCGCACGTACTCCAACGGTCAAGTCAGTTGGGAAAGATATATGTGAGTGTGGGAGAGCTTTTAACGTGAGCCTCCAATATAAATTAAAGGGGGTCAGAGTTGAGAGTAAAAAATATAGAGAGCAAAATTATAGTATCAAAGTCTAAACTTGCATTACTTCTCAATGACACTAAGTGTGAGCTTTTATAGTGTGGGATAGTAAGTGAGGATTGTCAAATGAGAAGACGCATGGCCTCATTCATGTGGGCACAACCTCTCATCATGGGAATCAAACAATCATAAGACTTGAATGGTAATATCAACTTGCCTTTCAGAATTCATAACTTGCGTCCATAAATTCATGTTGGCGGTGGCGACGATGTCAGGGACTAGTCAAATCAGTCATGTCACTAGAGTTGATTTAGGAGATCTTCTGTCAATCAACCTCTTTACTAATCTCGTTTATTTCGCCTGGTCCCTGTGGGATGGTTCACCTCCACAGGTTCGGGTGGGTTGGTTCAAATAGGGATGGGTTCGATTAAGGAGTTCATCCATTCGGTTCGTTATCCCATGGGTTCAACCATTAAAGGGTGCAGAGTGCCTATGGTTTCGCCTACCACGTAGCCTGTTTTGGGCCCCTATTGGGAACGGGGTATAACAATAGTCCCTGAAGTCTATGTATGGGTATTTATATAATGCATGCACTTAAAAGGTTGGGGAAAAGGAAAAAATGAACGCGATATAATAATAGTCCCCGAAGTCCATGTATGGGTATTTATATAACGCGTGGACTTGAAAGGTTGAGGGAAGGAAAAAAACGAACGTGGCCCTTGGTAGGGTCGAGCATTGAAAGAAGCGGTCCTTCAAAATTAAATATAGGAAGAGCCAATATCGAGATGAAGTGGTGTTTCTGGTAGATTGAATGTCATGGGTATTAATTGTTGTTGACTGTTATGTTGTCTCTTAGTTTTCCCAAGGTGGGGTATATCGTTTCCAACGTAAGCTGTTGGACATGTGTTTTGATCCTGATAGTAGGAAATGAAGCATCAAGTATATTCGACGGTTCCAATGTCACCTCCATATGAATGGCCAAGATCTTTGCAATTGGATGACTGAGAATGGTCACCATTGCCTTTAAAAAGGGGCTTTCGCTTTGCATGTTCATTGTCCGGCATGACTTGCGTGATTTTGTGTATATGTTGCATTTAGTTAAAACACTTGTCACTGGTTGATCATGATTGGGTTTGGTTTAATAGATTGCTTGGTTTTGGTAGATGTTATGGAGTGTATAAGCGACAGGATTTGCGTGCATATTATGTGGTTTTCTTAGATCTATGGGAATCGAAATGTAGGTTTACTACAATCTTCTTTAAAGGCGCTAAGGGCAACATAATGCCTTGGGCTCTCTGGTGGATCGTCAAACTATGTTCCAATAATGTGCGATGACATCCGAGAAGCCCTTAGTGGCACTATGTGGACCCACAGGGTGAGCTTTCCCTGAGCAGCTACGCTGTTATTTTGTTAGACATTAACAAGGCAGAGTGTATTGTAGCTGCAATTTTGAGTTTCAACAGTCCTGAGGGTGCACATAGTACCAAGGGTCGATATACGGACTATGCAGCTGGAAAGAGAGAGGTCCAGCGGTTCGCTTGCTACGTAGTTGTATCCTGTAGTGTCTTTGTATTGTACTTGTAAATGTCCTTTGTAATCAAAACAATGTATTGTTCTCAATTGTTAATATACAAAATAAAATTTGCCATTTTTGTTTTACTCTTGTGTTATGGCTACAATTTAGCGAGGTGTATGTGGAAATTAAAATTGAAATTAGGAAATTTTATTTAGTCGCATTCAAGTTTGAACGGAGGAGGAGAGGCGATGCCTATGACAAAGCCAGCCTATTTTACGTAGTCAAATTCGAGCTTGAACTTAGAGATGAAGCGATGCCCATGACAAGGCGAGCCTATTTTACTTAGTCGAATTTGAGGTTGAGTTGATACCGTGGCGATGCATATGACGAGGCGAGCCTACTATATGTAGTCAAACTCTAACTTGGACTTAGAGAAGAGGCAATGCCTACGACGAGGCTAGCCTATTTTACGGAGTCGAATTTGAAGTTGAGTTGATGCCAAGGCGATGCCTATGACAAGGCGAGCCTACTGTATGTAGTCGAGTTTGAAGTTAAACTAAGACACGAGGTGAGCCTATTTTACTTAGTCGAATTCGAGATTGAGCTGATACCGAGGTAATGCCTATGATGAGGCGAGCCTACTGTATGAAGTCGAACTCGAGCTTGGACTTAGAGAAGAGGTGATGCCTATGATGAGGCGAGCCTATTTTACGTAGTTGAATTTGAAGTAAGTTGTTGCCGAGGTGATGCATATGACGAGGCTAGCCTACTATGTAGTCGAGTTCGAGCTTGAACTCAGGAAAACAGGTGATGCCTACGACAATGCGAGCCTTTTACGTAGTCGAGTTCGAAGTTGATCTTAGAGACAAGGCTAGCCTATTTTACTTAGTCGAATTCGAGGTTGAGTTGATATCGAGGCGATGCCTAAGACGAGGCGAGCCTACTGTATGTAGTCGAGTTCAAGCTTGAACTTAAGAGAAGATGCGATGCCTATGATAAGGCGAGCCTATTTTACTTTGATGGGCTTGCTGTGAAACTTCCAAGAGAAGTTGCGTAACGTCATTATGATTTGACAGCTTCGTCGATTTCCAAGGTTTATTTGATTTAGTGAGGTGACGGTAGTCGACGTTTGAGCTGTGTGAGCATTAATTGCACAATGATGACAGGGCTGTAGCTATCAGACGTTTGGTGGCACCATTGAAGAGCGAGGGACGCACGTTTTAATCGTAGCCGTTGATTCAAAATTCGATTGTGCGCCTTTTCATTTCAACAGATTGGATCATGATCCAAATTTATGGTCGTGGTGTCTGGCGCACCAATTAAACTGCGTATCCCACACGTCTCTATCTATAAAATGCTTTTGGGGTATGGAGATGTTGATTTCATTTCTCCATATCTATAGATTTGAAACCTGAAGGCTTTGCCTTTGATTTCTTCGATCCCTTCCCATTGTAATTGTCTTTAAACGGTCTGTGTATTTGTAAGTAAAGTAAGTTTAGCACTTATTTTGGAAGTTAACTTTAGTTATGGCCTCTAGTTCTGGGAAGAGAGTTTTTGGGGTGGATTCTCTGAGTTAACAGATATGACCCATTTATATGTCGAGGTCGGTTTGCCTCCCCCATCCCAATAGAACGAATCATGGAGGCAATGGGGGCTCCCACAGTGAGTAGATGATATAGGAGGGACCCATAGATTTTCGTGTGAGGTGGGGGGCTTCGCTATTGCCTTCCTGTATAAAGGAGAGCGAGTTAGATACCTTTAGGGAGAGGTACCGGATCCCAGATAATATTGAGATGTTTGTACCGACCCCTAATGAAAGAGCGTGTTACCCTAGAGAGGGGTGTGCTGCAGTGAGTGAAGCTATCCTATGTTGGGGGATGAAATTACCTCTACACCTATTTTTTAGGTATTTGCTAAGGCAGTATAACTTGCCCCAACCCAGTTGGTACCGAACGCATAGAGCCAAATGGCAGACGTTGGAGGGGGATGCAGTAGACATTGAAGGGGGATGCGGTCCTACATTCTCCCTTTATCTGGAGCACTCCTACGTCAATAAAGAACTGGAAGTCATCATGGTTTTGGGTTAGGGGTCGTTGGCAGACGTTGGAGGGGGATGCGGTCCCGTACATGACTGTAACTACCCAGTATCACGAGTACAGTGACTCTAGTCTCGTTGGAAGTTTTGTTGTTGATATTTGGATTTTCTGGAGTTTGTTTCTAAATAACTCCTTGTGCAACTGCAGTTGATCGGTTCGAGCTCCGGCCTTGCGAGTGGGCTATCGTTAAGGCCATATATGAGCTTTCTCCCGAGAAGAGGTTCTTCAAGACAGTTATTGGAATGAGGAACCTGTTCATAACACATCTAAACATCGCTTGATCCCCTAAGGAGTTTAATTTTGCAGTCCTAAAAATGTGATTTTTCTTAGAGAACAACATGACAGGAAAGAGTATGTCAAGCCTAACATGTTCTTCATGAGGCGGCTCACCAAGGAGAAGAAAATGAAACCTTTGGGTACTGGTTCTAGCACTTACAAGAACCAAAGAGATGAACTACCTCGACTATCCAAGCTGAACCCGCCTCCTCCTCCGGAAAAAAGGGGAAGGGGGAGGGAAAATGGAAAGAGAAGGAGAAGGTCGAGCCTTTTGGAGGTGAGAGAAAAAGGAGGTTGGTCATCTCTAGGAATGAAGGGCCTCCACTGCTCCTGAAGCGCCAGATGACCATAGACAAGTCGTTGAAGAAGTCCATTGAAGCAGAACCCATTTCTGCCTTAAAATAATTAAGTCGAAAGAGGTGGCGGAGAAGGAGGGGGGCCTGCTGAAGAGACCTAGGAAAAAGTAGTCGAGCAGGCTTTCATTACAGAGGGTAAGGCCTCAAGTTTTCTAGGGACAGATCTGATGAGATTGCCTCGAAATTTTTGGAGATGCTCGTTGCTGAGTTCAGTCGGCGACAAGATTATGTTATAAGCATTGGACGGAGAAATACTTTGATTATGCCGAGACCTGTGATACAGTGGACATGATGGAGGCGGGACTCGCCATATAGGCTCGTTCGCAAGGCTTCTTCGTGAACGCCCAAATGGACATGAGGAGGCTCCAAAAAGCGAATAGGGAGTTCGAGCGAAAGGCATCTAAGGTTGTTGCGGATGTCCAAAAATTAAAGAACTAGGTTGCTATTATGGAAGAGGCCCTTGAGGCTTTAAAATTAAAACATGCCGAACTGAAGTTAGTAGTGGAGTAACTGACTTCAGCTAACAGGGACTTAACTGCAGAAGTCCACCTCTGCCAGTTCGTGGTGAACACATTAACGAAGCGAGCTGAGAATTCTGATAATCTGTAGAAGTTTGCCTTAACTGCCCTAGAAGAGGCCAATAAGGAGAAATCAGAGCTGAAGGCCAAAGTAGAGGGGCTCGCCGACGAAGCTGCAGGTTTGAAGCAACAACTTGAAAGAGCAGGTACTGCGGCCATCGAAGAATACGTTGCCCATTTTCATGAAACAGCTGAGTATGACGGCATGGGGATGTATTGGAGGGGCCTTGCTTACAGTGAGGTCTTTAAGAAGCTTGCAGAACTCCATCCTGAGTTGGATTTGACTTCCATCAGGGATGATTTTATTCCGGCAGAATTTTCCACCCCTGCCGACGAAGAAGTTCCCGACGGAGAGGACGTAGATTAGGGCTTTATTTTTGTAATCCTTGTATGGCCGAAGACGAAAATATGTAGCCCTGATTTTTTGTGAAAGTTTTGTTTGTTCTGAACTTGCTTCGATTCACTGCTTATAATTTTACAAGTTTGCAATGTGACTTAAGTAATTTGTTGTATATTTAATTGTATCATATAATTATTGACTTGGAGAAGACTATAGGCTCGCCAAAGACAAACTGACTTAAGTAATTTGCAGTATATGAGCTTGTCATATAAACTTAACTTAAAGGAAACTATGGGCTCGTCATAGACGAACTGGCTTAAAGTAATTTGCAGTATATGAGCTTGTCACATAAACTTCACTTGGAGAAAACTATGGGCTCGCCATAGACAAATTACTTAACCGATTTGCAATATATAAATTTGTCATATAAATTTAACTTGAAGAAAACTATAGGCTCGCCATAGACGAACTGACTTAAATAATTTACAGTATATGAGCTTGTCATATAAACTTAACTTGGAGAAAACTATGAGCTCGCCATAGACAAATTACTTAACTGGTTCGCAGTATATGAGCTTGTCATGTAATAACTTGGAGAAAACTATGGGCTTGCCATAGACGAACTGACTTAAATAATTTGCGGTACATGAGCTTGTCATATAAATTTAACTTGGAGAAAACTATGGGCTCGCCATAGACAAATTACTTAACCGGTTTGCAGTATATGAATTTGTCATATAAATTTAACTTGGAGAAAACTATGGGCTCGCTATAGAAGAATTGACTTAAGTAATTTGCAGTATATTAGCTTGTCATATAAACTTAACTTGGAGAAAACTATGGTCTAGCCATAGACAAATTACTTAACTAGTTCATAGTATATGAGTTTGTCATATAAATTTAATTTGGAGAAAAATATAGGCTTGCCATAGACGAACTGACTTAAGTAATTCGCGGTATATGAGCTTGTCATATAAATTTAACTTGGAGAAAACTATGGGCTTGCCATAGACAAATTACTTAACCGGTTTGCAGTATATAAATTTGTCATATAAATTTAACTTGGAGAAAAACTATGGGCTCGCCATAGATGAACTGACTCAAGTAATTTACAGTATATGGACTTGTCACATAAACTTAACTTGGACAAAACTATGGTCTCGTCATAGACAAATTACTTAACCGGTTTGCAGTATATGAATCTGTTGTATAAATTTAACTTGGAGAAAACTATGGGCTCACCATAGACGAACTTACTTAAGTAATTTGCAGTATATGAGCTTGTCATATAAACTTAACTTGGAGAAAACTATGGGCACATCATAGACGAACTGACTTAAAGTAATTTGCAGTATATGAGCTTGTCACATAAACTTCACTTGGAGAAAACTATGGGCTCGCCATAGGCAAATTACTTAATTGGTTCGCATTATATGAATTTGTCACATAAATTTAACTTGGAGAAAACTATGGGCTCGCCATAGACGAACTGACTTAAGTAATTTGCAGTAGATGAGCTTGTCATATAAACTTAACTTGGAGAAAACCATGGGCTCGCCATAGACAAATCATTTAACTGGTTTGCGGTATATGAATTTGTCATATAAATTTAACATGGAGAAAACTATGGGCTCGCCATAAACGAACTGACTTAAGTAACTTGCAATATACGAGCTTGTCATATAAACTTGGAGAAAATTATGGGCTCACCATAGACAAATTACTTAACTGGTTCACAGTATATGACTTATATCATATAAATAACAATTCATCGTTGAGTGAGTCATTCGTGCAATGTTAAGAAAAATGGTGCATTTCATTGATGATGAGAAGCGTTCAAAAGTTGGACATTACAGGAGAATAGTGTTGGTCTGATCATTGGTAGTACATTTGTAGATGTTCAACATTTCATGGATGGGGCTATTTCTTCCCTCTTAGATCTTCTATCCTGAATTTTCCTGGTCGGACATCATTGGTGATACGGTAGGGACCTTCCCAGTTTGGCCCCAACTTTCCAACGACAGGTTCTTTTGAGGGCAAGAAAACCCTTCTCAACACAAGATCTCCCTAGCGGAACATCTTCTTCTTCACCCTAGCATTGTAGTACTTGGCCATTTTCTATTGATAAGAAGCTAACTTGATCTGAGAGTTTTCCCTTCTCTCTTCGAAAAAATCCAGCTCGCAATGCTGAATCTCCTCATTTGATATCTCATTTAAGTATAAACGCCTTGGTGATGGTAATCCTACTTCCACAGGACTCATAGCTTCAGCTCCATAGGCCATAGAAAATGGTGTCTTCCCTGTTGCAGTCCTGCTTGTGGTACGAACAGCCTACAATACATGAGGAAGTTCATCCACCCAGGCCCCTTTCGACACGTCGAGCTTCTTTTTCAGGACGTCGTTGATGGTCTTGTTCACCACTTCCACATGACCGTTAGCTTGAGGGTGGTGAGAGGAGGAGAAATGCTTCTTAATCCCTAACTCGTCGCACAAATCTCTGACCTTTTTGTTATCAAATTGTTTGCTGTTGTCCGATACAATTGAATGGGGGATTTGAAACCTGCAGATAATGTTTTTCCAGATAAATTTAGAGGAATTGGCCTCCGTGATTTTGGCAAGGGGTTCAGTTTCGACCCATTTTGTGAAGTAGTTAATGGCAACTATGGCGTGGTTGGCGCCTACTCTCCCCTTTGGGAGAGGACCAATAAGGTCGATACCTCATTTGGCTAATGGCCAAGGGCTGGACACAACAGCCAGTTTCTGGTACGGTTGCCTCTGTATTGATGAGAAACGCTGGCATTTATTACATTTTCTGACAAACTTCACTGTGTATTTCCTCAGGGTCAACCAATAGTACACTTATCTTAATACCTTGTGTGCCAATGTCGGTCCGACAGTATGCTTGTCAAAATCCTTTCGTGGATTTTCCACAGCACATATTTAGCCTCGTTCTTACCTGTGCACCGCAGGAGCGACGATGAGAATCCCGTTTTGTAAAGTACACCATCCTAAAGTATGTAGTGGATGACCTTGCATCTTAATTTGTGAGCTTCTTCTTTGTCTTCTGGAAGTATCTGATCCTTGAGATAATCCATAAACAGTTGCATCCATAGAGGGGTTCCTTCAATCCACATAACCTCGGCTCCTTTAGATATAGAGGGGTTAGGGAGGTGTTCTATGGGGACAACCTTGAGCAATTCTTAATCTTTGCTACTAGCCAACTTTGACAAGGCATCGACGTTCGTGTTTCGGTTCTAGGTATCCGGTTCGGCTCGAACCCTTCAAAGCATGGGATGAGTTCCTTTACTTTCTTCAAGTAAGAGGCTATGCTCTTCTCCCTCGTGACAAAATCGCCTCTAACTTGGATGACCACCAATTGTAAATCACAACTAACCACCAACCTTTTGATTTGTATCTCTTTAATGATCCTAAGACTAGCTAGCAATACCTCATACTTTGTGGCGTTGTTAGAGGCTTGGAAACCAAACCTGATGGCACAATTGAGCTTGTGTCCTTTGGGGCTTATCAGAATTACTCCAGCACCCGAACCGATTTCACTGGAGGACCCATCAACGAAAAGGCTCCAGAGTGGGGGGCTGAAGGTTCTGTATCCATGCTATCATATTGAACTTCAGCGAACTCTGTAATGAAATTTGCTAGCCCCTGTCCCTTTACCAAAACTCTAGGCTGGTATGAGATGTTAAACTCACTCAATTCTACCGCCCATTTCATCAACCTACTCGATGTGTTCGACTTTTTAATATTTGCTTAAGCGACAAGCTCGTCAGGACTCGTATACTATAGGGCCTGAAAATATGGTCTCAATTTTCTGGAGGCCGTCATCAATGAAAAAGTAAGTTTTTCCATATCACTATATCTGGACTCAGCTG
The DNA here is from genome assembly GCF_002742605.1 of Olea europaea var. sylvestris. Classification (NCBI taxonomy): domain Eukaryota; kingdom Viridiplantae; phylum Streptophyta; class Magnoliopsida; order Lamiales; family Oleaceae; genus Olea; species Olea europaea. The sequence goes on from NC_036251.1 coordinate 31,130,186, forward strand.
GTAATAGGGCTTTGCTCACATAATAAACCGACAGTTGTGTTCCATCTTCTTTCCTTACGAGAACTAAACTTACAGCTTCTGTCAAGACAACCAAGTACAGTATAAGGGCTTCTCCTTCTTTTAGTTTAGAGAGAAGGGTGCTACCCCCAAGTGCTCCTTCAGCCCTTGCAAAGCCGTTTCACACTCCTCGTTCTATTGGAATCTCTTTTCTCCTTTGAGGACTTTGAAAAATGGGAGGAATTTGTCTGTTACCTTTGAGATAAATCGACTTAAAGCGATAAGTCGACCTGTCAAGCTTTGTACCTCTTTGGGCTTTGAAGGGGATTTCATGTTTAGCAGGGCTCTGATTGTATCCGGGTTTGCTTCGATCCCTTGTTGGTTAACCATGTAACCTAGAAATTTCCCTGAGGCTACGCCAAAAGCACACTTCAATGGGTTCAGCTTCATTCGGTACTTCCTTAATATCTCAAAAGCTTCTTTCAAGTGTTCAGTGTGATCCATGGCCCTCAAACTTTTTACAAGCATGTCATCGACATATACTTCCATCGTCTTTCCGAGGAGGTTGGAGAACATTGCATTAACTAGCCTCTGGTATATGGCTCCGGCATTCTTCAGGCCGAAGGACATTACTTTGTAACTATACAGTTCTTGATTAGTAATAAATGAAGTGTGTTCCTCGTCGGATAGGTTCATAGGTATTTGGTTGTACCCTGAATAGGCATCCATGAAACTTAGTAACTCATGGCCTGCAGTGGTGTCTACGAGCTGATCGATTTTGGGGAATGGAAAACTATCATTCGGACACGTTTGGTTAAGGTTTGAAAACTCTATGCAGACTCCCCATTTGCCATTATGCTTCTTTACCAGGATCGAATTTGATATCAATTTTGGGTAGATTGCCTCCTTGATGAACCCGTTGTCCTTCAATTTCTAAACCTCTTCTTTCAGGGCTTCATATCGTTCCGGGTTCAAGGCCCTTCGCTTCTGTCGATGGGGAGTAAACTTGGGGTCGACGTTGAGGTGGTGGCAGCTGATCTTGGGATCAATGCCCACCATATCACCTTGTTTCCAAGTAAAGATATCCAAGTTATCTAGGAGGAAGTTCATTAACTTTTGCTTGTCTCCCAAGCCTAATTCTTTCCCCACCAAGAGTATCTTTGTGGGATCTATCGGATCTACTACAAAGGGCTCCAATTCTTCAACCGGGGCAGCTTGTGATTCTGCCTCCATTATACTGGGGTCTAGGATTATCTCCATTGCTCCCCGTTTGGGAGCGGTTCCTTTTGTAACGGTATCTATCATTTCGACGTCTTCCCTTCTTCAGGGGTCGACCCTTCTTCAAGTGTGTCAAGCATTTCTGTGTCTAGGAGGATCATGTTCATATTTCGGGGTTTGGACTTTCGTAGAGAACTAAGGTAGCATTTCCTCGATCCCATCTGATCGTCTCAAATCGTTGCAATACCTTGTTCAGTTAGAAATTTCATGCGTAAATGGTAGATAGATGTTACTGCCCAGAGTTTCTTCAATGCTGGTCGTCCTAGAACCCCATGGTATGCCGACCGGTGGTCCACTACCAAGAATTCCATTAAGTGGTGAGCCATTAATAGGGTGCCCCCTTATTTCCACAGCCAGTGTGACCCTTCCACTGGGAACGATGTTGTCTCCTATAAAACCGTATAAGAGGGCTGTCATTGGAGTCAAGCCATGGGTAATTTGCATTTTATCATAATTTGCTCCAAACAGGATGTTGATCGAACTTCCATTGTCAACGAGCATACGACTTAGGTCATTTCTAGCAACAATGGCTTACACCACCAAAGTGTCGCAATGGGGTAGTGCACACTGATGACATCTTTTTGAGTGAACGAAATTGGGGAAGTAGTGTGGGTTCCATGCGGGTTACTGTTGACCAAGTATCTCGTCATTGGGGGGTCTTTGGCTTCCCTGGCATAGTTTCTTTGGGCGTTTCTGGATTCGCCTCCCACATGAGGGCCTCCAACTATGGTGTTAATTTTCCTGATGGGTTCATTTTCTGCCCCGACAAGAGGCTCCCTCCTTTGCCTCCGAGTGTTTCTGGGCCTTCTTCTCTCTTCATCATCTGGTTGTCCTGGGGACTGATCTCTTTGAGTCCTTCTCACTTCTGCTTGATGGGACCCTTGCTCTTATCTTCTCTGAGGTGTGTCTCTCTTGTTTCTGCGATCGGTCTCCCTATCACCATATCGGTTTGATTGTTCTTCGTTGTGGATCTTCGTCAAGCAATTTACGGTGCTATGACCATGGGTCCGATGATATGCACAGTAAGATTTGCTCCTAGACTCATGGCCTTTCCCTCGACCTCTTCCCCTTGGTAGATTTGTTCGCGTTTGCCGATCGAGTCCAACTTCTTCATAGGCCAGAGATGGTACCACATTTAATGTGGAGGTTGCTAGAGCTTGACCTGAAGTGGGGGCAATTGTCTACTGGCCTGGGTCCATTGCTGGGTTACCAAGTGTGATACTGGGCCTCGTCTCTGTCTCTGTGGGGGGAAGCCCCAAAGAGGTTCGGTTGCGATGGTCGATTAATTCCTCGTTAACTATTTTGCTCCTCATCATTTCCTCCAAAGCATCATAAGTGGTCGGATTCTTGTTTCGTACATCCCTCCAGAAAAGGGTGTTCATGTTGAGGCCTCCTCGTAAAGTGAATAGAGCCTCTCTGTAACTTACTTGTTCACAATAGGTCATTTCGTCTGTAAATCTTGCCAAGTAGCTCTTTAAAGTTTCTTCAACTTGTTGCCTCATGTCCTGGAGCCTTTGGATAGGGGCTTCGCCTTCTTTGCTTACCAAGTATTGGTTCAAGAATGTTTTCTTGAGGTCAGGCCAACTTCTAATACTGTCAACCATTTGGCGACTATACCAAATTTCAGCCGCTCCTGTAAGGGTCAAGTGGAAGCTCTGCATTTCAGCGCTGGTGAGGCTCTTCTAAGAGACATATGGGTCATGTAGTTGTTTAGGTGTTTCGCCGGATCCCCCTTCCCTTCATATTTAGGTATCTTCGGGGGACAAAATGGCTTGGCACTTTAGCATTCCTCAATTCTCATGAAAACAGAAGGCTATTGTCATCATCATCCAGCTCGAAAGATCTACAGAGATCGTCCGATTGGCCCTTCTCCACCTAATATTGAGGCGGATGGGACGTTTCAGCCTGATTTTGTAAGTTTGCAGCGTCCTTCCTTTCCCGCTTATTTCTAGGTTGCCTGACCTCTTGGGGTTCACGCCTTTGGGCGTAGTCCGGCTGCCTCTAGGTGGGTCGTGATTGTTGCAGCCTAATTCTAAGCCTCGTTGGACCATCCGATCAAAGACACTGGTAGATCTATGTGCTCCCTGCTCATGGGCCTACTCGGGAGAAAAATTTTCTTCCTGTGGCAAGTTACCTCCAATTCTAGCCGGGACATAACTGGATGTCATATCCATGCCCACCTCCCTCTCACTTGGGCTTTGTTTTCTCATGTGTTCCTAGGCATAGGTCCCTACATGAGTTTCCTGATGGAAAGGTTCTTGGTGAGGAACTTGGTTCTTGAATCTGTATAAGCAACTGCTGCATTGTAGCATTCTGTTGGGCAATGTCTCTCATGTTAGCTGCCATCTCTTGCAATTCTCTCGCCAGACGCGCAATGGTCTCACCTCGTCTGTGTTGGTGGTAAGGTCAGCGGGTGGTGACATTAGTATGGAAGACCTCTTCTTTAGAGGCCTCCTGTCGGTGTCCTCTGTTGTGGGAGCCATAATGACTAGAAGTCATGAGGTGTTGCTGATTGCACTCTAGCGATAATTTCAAATATGTTGCTTTAGATGTTTCCTTTCTCCCTGCCATTCTTTTTCAAGAAACTGGACCTTTCTTCAAAATCCGGCGGGAGAAAAATGCGTTCCAAACTGGCTTCTACCATCGGGATGTTCGTAGTTAGAATGTGTGGTTTTCCACAGACAGCACCAATCTGTTGACCTCAAAAAGTGTACCTCCAGGTGGCTAACAGATCCCGAGGCCTCTTACGTCCGAACAAGTCATTTTCTTGCACACTAGGACAAACCGTTAGACACACGTGGCCTTCTCTGGTTGGGGTGGAGCCGCTACACGTACTCCGACTATCAAGTCAGTTGGGAAAGATATATGTGACTGTGGGAGAGCTTTTAGCATGAGCCTCCAATATAAAATAAAGGGGGTCGGAGTCGGGAATAAAAAATATAGAGAGCAAAATTATAGTATAAAGTCTAAACTTGCATTACCTCTCAATGACACTAAGTGTGAGTTTTTATAGTATGGGATAGTGAGTGAGGACCGTCATATGAGAATACATGTAGCCTCATTCATGTGGGCACAACCTCCCATCATGGGAATCAATCAATTATAAGACTTAAATGGTAATATCAACTTGCCTTTCAGAACTCATAACTTGCGGCCATAGATTCAACCAAACAAGTTGGCGGTGGCGACGGTGTCAGGAACTAGTCAAATCAGTCGTGCCATTAGATTTGATTTAGGAGATCTTCTATCAATCAACCTCCTTACTAATCGCATTTCTTTCGCCTGGGTCCCTGTGGGACAATTCGCCTCCACAGGTTTGGGTGTGTTGATTCAGATAGGGATGTGCTCGAATAAGGGTTCATCCATTTAGTTTGTTATCCAGTGGGTTCAGCCTATAAAGGGTGCAAAGTGCCTATGATTTTACTTGCCACGTGGCTTGTTTTGCTTGTGGCGTGTTTTGTGCCCCTGTTGGGAAAGGGGTATAACAGAGGTCACTATCATACTATTCAATGAATGAAAATGCATTTCAACTTCATTGAATAATGAATAGTATTACTCCTTTTAATTTCAATTATCAGTTAAAACCAATGAGTGAATGTACATGCTCATTTTTCGTACACACTTCATATTATTTTTTACCAATTGTGATAGATCAGATTTATGTTATAGTTAAATCTATTCGGGTACCATTGCTGATATTTTAGCTACAGTCTTACGAAATATTTTAGTTGTTACTATTTGTAAATTTAGTAGGCCTTGAAAAAAAAAGTTGATAGCAATTTTAAAAAGCCTGTGAAATACTGATCATATGATGTAGCATATAATTACATTTAAGTTACTTATTTTATTAAATTTAGAAATTGTTTTTCACTTTACTTATATTTTTTTACTTTAAAATCTGTCTAAAAATTCGGAAGTTTGCGGACCAGCTCGAATTGTTGCGGTGTTTGCTACCCACCAGAATGCCTTTTTAAGTTACTTTTGTTTCAAAATCTATTTAGCTTTTACACTTTCTTTCTTTTAACCAACTAAACAATTTATTTATTTTAAAATTACTTATTTAACTCTGAGCAACCTTATTTATAAGTGAGCTTTTTAAGATTTGCCAAACATGCCTCTCAATGTAGTTAACTTTGACCAAGGAATTGGTCATTTGTTGTACATGTCTCATTTGAGATACGGTGTTTAAATGCATTATAAATAACCATTTTGGATCATTAATGAGCGCTTGTTTTCATATTGAGTAATCACCGGTGATAAAATATAGTCTACTTAACACTAATATTATAATAAATGAGAAATATAATTAAATGAGTCATTTAATTTTACATTTCATTGAGTGTATCATATAACATCATATATACTGGTATTATAGAACCAGTTGTGCTAGATATTATTTCATATTACCAAGCTAACAATTTAGGATACGGGTGTCATAAATGAGAAATCTATAAAATTTATTCATTTATTTCATGCTTCACTTTACAAATTTTGTAAGATAGATTGAACAAAGTACTTAAAACAAAAAAATAAGAAAAAAAGAGAGTTACAATTGAATTTACTCCATCGTTATTGTCCTTTCAAGTATTGAATTATGTTGACGTTATTATACAATATTGAATTAGAATAATTAAGATTTTATTTATTGTAGTGTTGAGTCCTTGTATTATTATTATAAAAAACAAATACACCAACAAGTCAAACGGAAAATTGAGAAAATTTGGTAACTATTAAGATCGACTTGAACCAATTTGCTCATATTTAAAATTAGTTGATTCATGCCAATTTTTTTTTTTTTTTTTATATTTCGTCAGTATTTTGTACACCAACTCGACTTCACTTTCTAGTTTTTACAGTGAAAGGTTGTTGAGGTATTTAAGGTTCATTTGGCATGACTTTTTGAAAAGTCAAAAGTTAATTCTAAAATTAAGAAGCTGCTTGTCTGGATTATTTTTTTTAAAAGTATTTTTGTTTTGTTAGAAAAACTTTTAGAGAAAATTGACATATAGTAGCTTTTTCAAAAAGTTCTTCGATTACAAGCAGAAGTAAAAATCATATCGAACGTATCTTAATATTTGCATCCAACAACCTATTATCATATTAAATGTTATGTCCTCATTCACCAAATTAATTACTGGTAATCTGCCAAACAATAATAACTTCCATTTTAACCCACACACACCTGCACCATTTGCATTCTTCTGGCTTTTTCACACCCCTAATAATAACCCTTATCCTTCTCATTAATTCTATTCATTTCCCTCATATAGTTGAGCTTTCTGTTTCTTAATTCAGCCCCTAACGGACTCTATATATTGATCATTGCTACAAGTACACTATGATATACACTTTAATTTACACTTTACCACGTGGTATTACCTTATTGAATTTCAAACAGTTTTTCCATCCAATTGATTCTTGATAAAAAAATGCAAGTGTTAACCAACGTGTCAAAAATCAGTGTACAAATAGAAAAGTTCATATATATTCTTCCCTAGTACTAGATATGGTACCGAAGTGACGGAAGTAAAGGATGTTTAGGTTGATCACAGGAATCGCAGGCCCCAATGGGTTTGGATCAGCTTCAACTGCTGAACAAGTCACTCAAGGGATTGATGCCACATTGCCACCAATCTCACTATTCTTATCACAGGCGAGACATAGATACAATATATTATGCAGAAGAACACTTACATTTATTTAAAAAAAGATCTGCAGATTTTAACTCAGATCATTAAAAAAAAAAAATTGTGATTGTTCCTGATGTGATGTCGAGATAGCAAATGTCTCGACTCCAATTCCTGTTTTCATTTTCTCAAAAACAAGGCGTTAGCCTTTGTGCTATATTTATCGATCTAAGCTTTTACATGAATTTTACTACTTATTTGGTGTATCAGTTATAGTAATAATTGGTCCCTGTTTGGCAACCATTAAAATGAGCTTTTGGAAGAAAATGAGTTCCGATATAGTGATTTTTTGAACAACGGGTAGTTAAAAAATAGGGAAATTTTTTTTGCATTCATGCAAAATATGTAGTTGAAAATGAATTTGTGGGAAAAAAGGGTTTTGTTGGTAACCAAACAGTGGCTTATTTTGTGTAGCATAATGTTTGAACTTATTTTTTAATTAACAAAATTTACTTTTATAAAAATAGGTCTTAATTTATTTTCTACGAAAATGACTTTTAAACCGTGTCAAACACAAAACATATGCAGTATGGGTTTGAAACTAAACCCTACCGAAAAATTAAATGCACCCTAAATGAATGAGGATGCAAACAAAGAATTCGACAAGTATGGGCCAAACAATATCAATTGGGAAAAATTCATAAACCATGTATTAACTATGCACAGTTCAAAAACTATGTTTAAAGTTTAACTAATGCAAAAATCAGATTTTTATCTAATTAATTAAAAATATTTATTAATCAAATATAATAAAATTACAATTATACAATTAATGATCACGTGTACACATTTATAGGTCACGGATTTATTTCTTGGTCACATATCTTCAAATTAATTGATCACAAATTATTTCGAGGTCACGAATCAAAACTTTGATAGATCACAGATTATTTCGTGATCACGAATCACAATTTATCCATCAATTTTATATGTCACAATTTATGTCATTGCTCACAAATCTAAAAATTATAAGTCACGAGTCACAACTATAGGTCACAAATGGTTATAAATCCAAAATACTATAGGTCACAGGTCACGTATTTTTGAATTTGATGGTCACAAATTATTTTTTAGTCATAAAATGATCGAATTCCAAGGTTACAGATTAATTGTCAGTCACAGACACCAAACACCGATCTCGATCCACCTCAGTACATGGTCACAAATACTCCACCACCAAACCCACCACCATTGTCATTTGAACCACACCATCGCCGCCTAAACCAAATCACCAACAAAAACTGTCACCGTGTCCTTCACCACAACCTCCAACAAAACACCAACCAAGAAAGCCAACCACAAATACCACCACCGCACCCACATCCACGCTATACAAAGTCCACCACCATACAAGACATCGTCATCGTACAACACACCATCCAAATCCATTGCCAACCAAACACATCACCACCGCAACCTCATGCCCACAGCCAGCACCATTACCACCAGCAACACAAACCCCAAAACTACTCCACACCCACTACAAAAATCAAATTCACAGTTGAAGACCGCCGCCACCGCTACCATTTTTGCAACACCACCGTCACCAAACTGCAAACAGAAACACCACCGCATAGGCGCACACACCACCACCGGTGAAATCCACCACTACCGCTTGTAAGTTGTAACCTACCTAGATCGACTGTAACCCTATTCGTGGTCGCGAAGTAGAGAAGAAGAGAGAGAAAACCAATAGAATAGCCACCGATGAGGATGCTTTTGAGCGTCGCCTCCGTCGTGATCGCCATCGTCATCGTGAATCGTCGCTGACGGTGGCGACGATGGTGTTTCATGATCGAGAGAAGGCAGAGTATGGAGATGGTAGAGAGAGAAAACAAAACATGAAATTAGGGTTGGGGAAATTGAATTGGAAGAAATTAATATTTAAATTATTAAATCAATACTTGATTGTTGCATAATGAAACTCTAGCCTTGATGTTTGAATTGTGATGTTTAAACCCCTGGATTTATGTAATTTCCACGTATCAATTTCTCTCTCTTTTTGAGATCAAAATTTCCTTTCTCTATATTGTCGTGCACATGGACCTGATTGGTCCGGTCAGGTTATCGTTAAAAAAAAGGAAAAAAAATAAGGGTATTTTGAGAATGAAAGAAATGTAAAAGTATGAAATTCGCAAACATTTATAATGTATATGTGAATTATTCCCCTCAATTTTTATAGTAGAATTTCCAAAAATCCAATTCGTCCTAGAGTCCCAACAACCAATTTTTTGCCATTGGACAAATTTAATAGTAAAACTTTCCTAAAATCCAAATCGTCCAAGGATCCCAACAACCAATTTTTGGCCATTGGACCATTAAGTCCAATGACCAAAAACTTGGTCACATTCACCATTTTGTAAATATTAGTCATAGTTGAACATGAATTGCATGTTATTTTGAAATGCTCTATAAAAATAATATTTAAATAGAATAAACTTTTGATTCAAATGAAATAAAAATCAGTTTGTGAAAATAATTTAAATAGTTGAGGAAGTCAATTAGAATAGTTCCTCCATTTACCTTCGATGTGTCTTAACATTCATTGAATACATAGGAAAAATAAAACTTTAATGAATTTCATTTACTATCCAATCAAATTGAATGAATCTGTCAAATGTGCATTGATCATAACTAAACAATTAACAAAATAATTTATGATAATTTTGTTCAAATGATTAATAAATCAAATATATATTGAAAAATGAAATGGTAATGAATATGTCAAATGTAGATTCATTAAAACTAAATAATTGATAGACTAATTAATGATAATATTATTGAAATAGTTCAAATGATTAATAAATTACATACGTATTGAAAAACGAAAAAATATGGTATTATTGAAATAATTAAATACATATTGAAATATTTGAATTATAGAAATGATAGAATCATTAAAAAAAATGATTCTCACTTGATTTGATATTTAATATATATGATAGATTATAGATAGAAAGGCCCATATAAATTTAGGCTATTTTCAAGCACACACTGTTCAATCCTCCATTGTATAAGGCTAGGTTACTTTGATTATGTAGAGATATACTTTCAAAAAAAGTTGATTTTAAGCTACTTTTAAGCTCAGTCAAATGTGTGCCGAATCGCATAATCTTTGCGAAACATAGAAAAGGATACAAACTCGTAAAAGTGCAGGTGGTGCAAGAGGTATAGGTTTTGAGACAGCAAGAGTCTTAGCCTTGAGGAATGCACATGTTATCATTGCAGCAAGAAACATGGAGGCTGCAAATGAAGCAAAACAACTCATTCTAAAGGATAACAAAACTGCTCGACTCGGTGTTCTGAAACTCGACCTAGCGTCCCCTAAATCCGTCAAGGCCTTTGCCAATAACTTCATCACTCGTAACCTTCCTTTCAACATCCTAATGTAATTTCTGAATCCCATGCAACTGCACAGATTTTCAGTTGGAAAACACGAAATTGTTTAACAATATCTTAGTTTTTCAAAAACAATGCTGGTGTCATGTTCTGTCCCTATCAGCTTTCTGAAGATGGAACAGAGATACAATTTGCAACAAATCATCTTGGTATGCATTGGGATTATATATGACTTGTTCAATAAGCTTTTCAACTGTTTAGTGTTGTCGAGTACTATATACCAAATATAGGAACGGTCAAACGAGCAGCGGTGCTCATCTTATATTAAAAATAGTTACATAAGATGAGTATCAATGCTCAATAGATCATTTTTGAAGCCAAAAATATCATAAAATTCACATTTCTTAATATAAGATGAGCACCAGTGTTTAGAAGATCATTTTTTATACCAAATATATCATAATATCCACATTTCTAATCGTGAATTCTCTTTTTTGTTCATTTCTCAGGTCATTTCTACTTGACTACCCTTCTCCTTGACAAAAACGAATGAGACAACAAAGTCCAGTGGCATTCAGGGCAGGATTATAAATTTGACGTCAGTAGCACATCTTCACACTTATGATGAAGGGATTCAATTTGATAGTGTCATGAAGAAACCATGTATTTTCCTGTAAAATTAAAATCACCAAATTTTAGGACAACCTATGTATTTTCACTGCTTTTGCAACATATCCGTTATTCGGACAAGAAAGCGTACGGACAATCCAAATTAGCTAATATATTACATGCCACTGAGCTCTCACGACGTTTGCAGGTACATGACTTCTTCATTTTTCGTTGCACTTCTTCGTTCCCGTGTTAGGAAGATGTTTAAATCGTACATTTCGGATGCAGGCCGGGGGAGCAAATATTACTGTCAATTCAGTACATCCAGGCTTTGAAAACTACAAATCTCTAGACTCCAGAGACATTCTTCTATTCTCAGAAGTATGCACTAAAATTTAACCAAATATTTTTTCTTCCACCTTTTTTTCTAAAATTTTCTTGTACTTGCGATAATTTCTTCGCAGAAAGTTTGATGTAGTTGACATCTATCCTACGGAAAAACGTCCATAGGGTAAATCACCGTGTTATCTCTCCACCACAAAATATATCAGCATGAGCCAAACGAACAATATTCAGATTTGGGGACAGCCACAACTTGCTATGTTGCACTCCACCCTTCGTTGAAAGGTGTATCAGGGAAGTATTTCGTCGACTACAATGAGTTCAAGTCTAGCACGTTTGCGAGAGATGAAGACTTAGAGAAGAGGCTCTGGGATTTCAGCAACAAGTTGGTTGATGTAGCTCAAAACACATGAAAATGTCTATTTCCCTAAAAAAATGTGTTTAATTTCTTGATATGCAAAGAATTTAGAACCTAGACTGCATAAAAACATATGTGATTCGACAAATTTATCTGTCAATGTTATCAATGTGATCCATTCCACTCAAAAAAAAAAAAAATGTCAATAATGCCTTATTTATCTGTTTAACACTGCAAATTGATCAATGATCGCAATAGAATAAAACTAATAAACAATCAAATGTGTATTAAAATGACAAGATTTTATTTCCAAAATGTCTTGTACAGCTGATAGGACAGAAAAACAAGAATCAGAAAAAATAAAATAAAAAATGAATAAAAACTCAACTCATTCGAACATGACTTGTGTCAAAAACCTCAATATTTGTTTGAAAAAATGAATATACTCCTCCGTGTGATAGAATAGAATTCGAACAAAATAAAAAATGTCAAATTGTACGAGGATAACTTGAAAGAAATACGCCAAATGTCTTACAAGTGTTGATCATCGTCCAACTCCCACAAGCTCAAAATGTTGAATTTAATTCTAATCATGCTAAAAATCAAGAATCACAAAATAATAATTGATGGTTCAAATTCATAAATGCGGAAGCCATCGTTGACAGGGACGAATCTAGGATTGGATTCAAATTTCAGGCCGAACTACAACGCGAAAAAAAATTTACACTTAAAAACATTATTTTTACAAACAAAAAAAAAAATCAAAAACCTTGAAATTTTTTTTAGGCCTTTAGGGAGGAGGGGACTACAGCCCAACCCAGTCTCTCCTCCATCCGTCTTTGATCGTTGATATGAATAATAGCAGCTACATTTTTCCCTCCTTACCCCTTACAAAATATTAGTCGTCAATGTGGCAAGCTAATAAAACAATATGGAAAGGAAAGGGAACCTAACCTTTATATAGAAAATTATCAAGCCGTCTCATTACAACTTAAACTCAAATTAAGGTTTACATATATTTTCGGCTCACATATTTAAAATTACAACATCATATTAAATAAAACTCATAAGATATAAAATGGCCTAATCGATCACTTAACAAATTTAGCCCAATCATAATATCATTATGAGCCATACATTTAACCCGTAAAATAAATAATCAAATGCTCAAGAAAAGACGTTCAGTCGGCAATTGATATATGTATATGCATATCTTCCATCTATCTAATCTAATCTAACTAAATATAAAAGAGGCAGTTTGTGGTTACTGTTCACAAGCCTTTTTTTTTTTGGTCGACTCGATCATTTTTTTTTATATCAAGGTATCCACCTTACAGTGACTATATCCCGAAGTCTACAACTTGGCCTCTCAAGCTGCAGACAGGTTAAATCGCAGGTTATGCCCCAAATTGACCAGTGCTCAAGAGCCCCCCAACTAATCTGTCAAAGGTCAAACAAGTCGTATTTTCCATCTTTGCACCTTACCTTCCAGTAGAGTTCCTGCCTTCCAAGATAAATCCCGCCTTCCAGGAGAATATCTACCTTTCAAAAGTCTTCCAGGAATCTAACTCACGACCTCTGATTTGTCAGCCTTGAAGCGTCCTCATCTTTGCCAGTTGGGATGTGCTTTGGATGGAGACGGGTTAGCTGAGCCTCTTTTTCATCCAAGAGATAAGTTTTCCTTTTCATTTCTATTTCTGGATCATTCATTCTGTGGCTTACCCTTTTTTGTTTCCTTCTAGCTATGGAAACTGTTCTTACTCACCAACAGCTCTCACTCGACCGTGTCTCCTCAATGCTTCCATTAGCCGTAGGTGTCGAGTTTGTATCTTGGTTGGTGTTAACATGCGCTGCGCTGCATCTGTATCTCAATCGACGTCCTTCGCATTCTTGGGCATTTATAATGATTCCACAGCTTTAGGCATTCTTTGAGGATATATATCAAAATAATTTCAAGAATTCATACTTTCGAAGTTGGGTTTCATTGTTGCTAAGCCACGTTGCCCTCCCCTACCCATCATGTTGGAGGGTTGTGCTGCCGTAAGCTAAATTAATCATAAAAAAGGTAATTGTTTTCACTAAAGTTTATTGAGTTTTCTCTAGGTTCCATTAGGGAAGAAAAATTGAAGAATAATTTAGAGAGAATTTGTTGGATTTGCTTGGCTAAGTTCATGTAAATTTCTCCCCAGATTTTTTGGATTTTTGGAGTCTTATATATCCAAACTAATCGGTGAAGTTCGAGAGTGCACAAACCTTACGGATCCAAAAGGTAGGTTACTATTTTCTGTGCGAATGTTTCAAGTGCTTTATTTATATAAAAATTGATTATCAAATTGGACGTAGATAAAAAATTGGAGAAAGGAAAGGACATAGTAGATTATGAAGAAATTACTTTTCAACGTATGGTCGCCAAGATTAGCAAATCCTGTCTATTTCTTCCTTTTCTGAGCCCCTAGATTATGGAAAGTAAAAATATTACTTTCATAGTTGTTGGATTTTATGCGCAATATTAAAGAGATGAAAACGAAAATCAACACAAGAATTTTACGTGGTTCGGCGATGTGCCTGCGTCCATGAGAGCGAAGCGGAGATTTCTTTATTCAGTTGTGAAAAATAGGATTACAACATATTATTTATACTAACCCTAGTCTGAGTCCATATAAAATTTTAAAGCCCGTATATGAGCCACATGCACAACAATAGTGAATTTGGCATCATGTTTTTGTAATAATTTAAAGAACTTTTAATTAATTATGTTCCTAAGCTTACTTTTCATTTTCTTTTTTGCACCATTTGGACGACTTGTAAGAATTCCAATGATGTGATCATTTTACACGATTATGTCATGCTGTATGGACGGCAGGAGAAAAGGAAGCCATATGATGGTCAGGAGGAGATTGTGAAAGCACTGGAAGTGTTGGAGTGAGATTCGGTGGCAATCGCCAGGAGCTTCACTTCTCTATCTTTTCTTCTCTCCATTTAATCCTCTCACAGGTTTCTATAAAAATTATCGTAATCAATTTTTTGTTGATTTCTGTTTTTTTTTTTTTTTTTAACTAAGTTTTCTGACCTTTGATTGTATTTTAAAGAGCAAATTTCATGAAAAGGTTGAATCTTTCTAAATAAAAAAAAAAAAAAGTTAGTTTTAAATAGATTCCTCCTTTAAATAAGAGAGGAACCAATTTAACTTTTTCAAAATAGTGTCTAGCTGACAAATATAATGCATTTATGAAATATTGTTTACTAATAAAGTTCACACTGTTTCGAATTTTCTCCTGCTTTATAGAACATGTGAAGAGAGGAGATTTTTCTTCTTGTTTAAGTCCATCTGGAACTTGATTCTTGAGAGCAAATCAATGTCCCCTTTCGCAGGCATTCAAGTCAGGCTTCTTATTCGTCCACAAGTAAATGCATCTATTAACTGACTCTCCTTTTGACATTCTACTTAGGGTAGAGAATGTTTTAAACACACAAGAGATGATGCTCCAGAGAAAATTAGAGTAGGTCAACATGAGGTGGAATTACAGCACGTTATTAATCTTTAAGGCAGAAGAATGATAAAAATACCAGCCGTGCTACATGTACACTAGAGTTTTACACTCTAGCGTACAGCCCCCTCACGTGCGAGGGAGCACACAAATTTTTTAATCAATGTGGATCCCCTCTCATGTTGGAGGGGTGTACACTAGTGTACAAGAGGCATTTTTCTAAAAATACAACTGATGGACTTGAAAAATCAGCATCAACATAATCATTTCTTGCCAAACCTGTCGGTCAGTGCCCCAATTGGCTCCCTAGTACAGTATCAGTTACGAATAAACCAAATCTTCATTCTTCCATTTGATACTGCTAATTGTTGGGGATCCTGGGAGTTCAATCAACCAAAACATCAATCAATAGAAGAAATTCTAAAGCAAAACCAAGAAAATACGAAATCGGAAATAACACAACCCATATGGCCGAATCTGGACAGCTTCTGCTTCCTCCTTTCAGCAGCTTCTTCTCCTCCTTATGGCTGATTTTACAGGCTCAGGAACAGCCCTCCACGACTTGCAAATCACCTTCCAAGAGAGAGAGAGAAAACCGGCAAAGAACCCCTTCAAACTGCCACCTTAAGGCAACAAAATATCTATTAAGTTTAAATCCCGACCATCGATTCCATCCAATGGTCCATAATAAATACTGGGAAAGCACAATCCTTGTGAATTACACAAATAGTACTAAACACTAGTAGGGTTAAGAGAACCATTTCTCACATTCTTCATCTTGGTTCTCATAACACTCTCTCTTGGTTGCGAATTTGCACATGGAAGAACTGTTTATCATCATCGCCCACTACCTGCAAGAAAAATTAACCAGTGTCAATATGTAATAAAGATAAACACAATCTAAATTTACTTGCAGGTAGAATTTTTGTTCTCATATCAGAGGGATTCCTATCAGTGTGAATTTTAAAAAGATTAATTTCACCTTGAGACAGTTTCTCACGAATAAAATGATACTTTACCTCAATATGTTTAGTTCTTTCATAGTAAACAGGATTTTTTCAAAGCAATAAAGCACTTTGACTATCAGTAAACATAACAGGTGTATCATGCATGAAGTTCAAT
The DNA here is from genome assembly GCF_002742605.1 of Olea europaea var. sylvestris. Taxonomy (NCBI): domain Eukaryota; kingdom Viridiplantae; phylum Streptophyta; class Magnoliopsida; order Lamiales; family Oleaceae; genus Olea; species Olea europaea. The sequence continues at coordinate 31,146,406 of NC_036251.1, forward strand.
TCTTTTAAAATTGCTTTTAACCAAGTACATTCCTTAACCGCCTCGGTTATGGCAACATACTCTGCCTCAGTACTTGACAAAGTAACTAAAGGCTGCAGCTGTGACTTCCATGTTATACAATTGTCACCTAGTGTAAAAAAGTACGATGTGGTAGACTTTCTGCTATCCTTGTCACCAGCAAAATCAGAGTCTACATACCCCTTTAGAGCAAGTTTTTCAGATCTCTTTTCATACACTAGACCCAGATTTAATGTACCAACAATGTACCTTAACAATCATTTCAAACCTGCCCAATGGGGCTTTCCTAGGTTTGACATAAATCTGCTCAAAAAACTTATAGCATATGCTAAGTCAGGCCTGGTTGTTATCATAGAGAACATAACGGAACCTATAGCATTAGCATAAGGTATGTTCCTCTTTTCTCTAAATTCCTCCTCAATCTTAGGAGATTGTGCACTGGAAAGATTCATGTGAGTTGCTAAGGGAACGTTCATAGATTTTGATCCATTCATACCAAATTTAGTTATGACTTTGTTTAGATAGACTTCTTGGGAAATGACTAGTCTATTTTCAGCCCTATCTCTCTTTATAACCATCCCCAAAATCTTCTTAGCACTCCCCAAATCTTTCATATCAAATTCTGATTTTAAAATGTTCTTCATCTTAGTGATTTCAGTCTTACTTGAACTTGCTAGAAGCATGTCATCTACATACAGCAACAAGTAGACCTCACAGCCCTCCTTACTATCATTATAGTATAGGCATGCATCATATTCACTCCTTTTAAAACCTATCTTCAGTACATAGGTATCGAACCTTATGTACCACTGTCTAGGGCTTTGTTTAAGCCCATATAGAGATCTTTCTAATTTGCACACACAGTTAGTTTTACCTTTCACCTCAAAACCTTGAGGCTGACTCATGTAAATATCCTCTTCCAATTCCCCATGTAGGAAAGCAGTCTTGACGTCTAGTTGTTCCAATTCTCAGTTGTACTGAACAACCAATGCAAGAACCAGTCTAATTGTTTTGTACTTTATCACAGGAAAGAATATCTCATTGTAATCAACCCCCTCCTTCTGAGTGAACCCTTTCGCCACTAATCTGGCCTTATACCTAGGAGGATCACTAGAATTATTTCCTTCTTTCAATTTGTAAATCCACTTACATCGAACTATCCTATGATCCTTAGGTTTGTTAACTAACTTCCAAGTTTTATTCTACATTAGAGATTTCATTTCTTCCCGCATAGCTTTTAGCCAATTTTCAGAACATTTTCCATTAACAGCTTCTTTATAACTAGCAGGTTCTATCTGTTCAAGGGCTTTACCTGAAACCAAGGCAATATCAGTCAAGTTTAGGGATTCATATCTAGGATTTGGCCTGATCTGCCTCCTCCCCCGATCCCTAGTAAGCTGATAATATTGATTAGGTGGCTGATCATTAAAATGTTCAACTTCAACTGGTTCAATGTTATCTTGAAGTTCAGTCACCTCCTCAGGTTCAGGTTCAATTTCAATTTCATTTTCATTTTCATGATGTATAGGGTCATTTTCGTCATTCCCAGGTATAGGTGAATTTAGCCTAGTCAGCTTCACCTCAGTCTGAATACTCTTCTCAGTTTTAGATTTGTTAGTTTCTTCGATTTTCTGTTTTAGACATGGCATCTCAGATTCATTAAAGACTACAATCCTGCTGTTAATAATCTTAATGCATTGGACCCCTAAAACCCATAACCTATAGCCCTTCACACCCTCGGGATACCCTAACATCACACACTTGATAGCCCTCGGCTCAAGGTTCCCTTCAGATTGGTGTGCATATGCAGCACATCCAAACACCCTCAAGTGTTTTAGATTTGGAGGCTTTCCTGTCCACAACTCCTGTGGGGTCTTAAACCCTATACTGCTGGACGGAGACCTATTAATCAGATAAGCTGTAGTACTTGCAGCTTCAGCCCAAAAACCTTTCTCAAGGCCAGAGCTAATCAACATACATCTAACTTTGTTCATTATGGTCCTGTTCATTCTTTCAGCGACCCCATTTTGTTCAGGTATGTATTTAACAGTTCTGTGTCTTGTTATACCTTTCTGCTTACAGAAGTTGTCAAATTCGCTATTACAGAATTCAAGCCCATTATCAGTTCTTAACGTTTTAAGTTTCTTGTCTAACTAATTCTCAACAGACTTTAACCAAATCCTGAATTTCCCAAAAGTTTCCGACTTAGCCTTCAAAGGATAAATCTAAACTTTTCTTGAGTAATCATCCACTAAGGACAAGAAGTACTTGCTCCCACCAAATGTGGAGTACTTCTCCGGGCCCCATAGATCAGCATGGACATAGTCCAATGGTCTGCTGGTCCTATGAGAGCTAGCTTCAAAGCTCACCTTATGAGACTTACCCAAAACACAAGTTTCACAGAATTCCATAGTTTCAATGTCATCTTTTCCAAGTAATTTCTGATTACTTAAAGATTTTAGCCCTTTAAACCCAATGTGACCCATTCTGTTATGCTAAAGTTCAGTTTTGTCTTTACTTACAGCAAGAAGGCGAGAATCAAATGGTATTTCAGTTCTACCCTCAAGATAGTACAGCCCATTCCTCTTAGGCCCTTTCATAACTATAAGAGAACCCCTCATAATTTTCAAAATTTTGTTACCAGACTTGAAGGTATATCCCTCATCTTCCAGAGAACCTAAGGAAATGAGGTTCCTCTTTAAATTTGGGACATATCTAACATTTCTGAGCTGCGTGACGGCCCCATCGTACATCCTGATGGCTATGTCACCTACTCCAATCACATTTTGAGAATTATTGTCTCCCATGTAGACCTTCCTAGGTTCAGTCTCCCTATAGTTATAAAACCAAGACCTATCATGGCACATATGGAAAGTGCACCCTGTGTCAAGAATCCAATTTTTGTCAAATTCTTCTTCAGACACATTCATGATATGCAAACTATTAAATTCAGAAGTAATAGCAGCATTATAAACATCAGAATTGTTCAGGTCTTTTTGTTTCCTTTTCTAGTCAAAGCAATCTTTCTTGAAATGTCCTAACTTTTCACAGTGATAACATTTCTTACCGCTTTTATCTTTAGATTTGGATCTCATTTTAGATTTTCCTCTCCCCTTCTTGTTATGGAAGTTAAATTCTTTCTTTTCAGATTTTCCCCTAACAAATAGACTCTCTTCACGAGAATGAATTATGTTATCTCTTTTTAATTCAAGTTCTCTTGATTTTAAAGCATTAGAAACAATAGCTTGAGTGAGAGTGTCCCTACCATATTTTATGGCATTTTTCATTTCTCTGTAAGATTCAGACAAAGAGTTTAGCAATATGACAGTTAAATCCTCATCATCAAATGTTTTATCATTATGAGCTAGACTCTTAACAATTATGCTAAAGTCACTCAAATTCCCCTCGACATCCTTCCCCGGGTCCATCTTAAAACTAAACAACTTCTCCAACAGGTATATTTTGTTAGGTAAAGTTTTAGTTAAGAACAGTGCATCTAAAGCAATCCACAAAGCTCTAGCAGTTTTAGCACTATCAACTTGTCTTTCAATGTTGTCAGATAGATGCAAAATTATATAACTGTAAGCAATTTCATTCATGTCTTCAATTTCAGTTGGTTTAGCTTTTAACTCATCAGAAAATGTAGCGGGATCATCAAGAGCTTTAGCAACTCTCTGTTGGACCAAAATGGCCCTCATTTTCTATTTCCATATCGAGTAATCCCCCTTTCCATCAAATTGCGATAATTCGACCCTCGAACCCATTATAGATTCTATAAAAGAGTGGCCTGTACTCGTGGACACAACAGAAAAGATTTTGAAAAATTCTTTTCCAGATGATCAATATATAACTGAGTGCCGAGTTAAAAAACAATTTTTAGAAATGAAGCACAACAGTGAAATAATCCGTTCACGAAACACAGGTATATAAAGCAGGTAAATATGCTTCCAGGTTACAAATTAATCACAAGAATTCAATCAACAGAATTCACAAATAAGCAACCAAGCAATAACCATGCATAAACCGGTAAGGATACCAAACCTAACCTAACGGAGAGTTTGGAATAATCTTACCAAACTACTGTTGAAAAACAGTAAATATACCACCAAGTTTTTGAACCTAATTGCGGTAGACGTCAAGCCAGGGGTAAAATCGTCCAACTTTTTCTGTAAAACCTGAAACAGAAAACAAACGATATCAGTGCGTTCAGGACGTCAAAATAAGTAAACTGCCCAAAAAAAGCTCGCCGGAGGTCCGCCACACGCCGCCGGTCACGCACCCCACCACAAGGAGCGCCTCAGTCTGCTGGTTATGGGTCCAGGTTCCATTTCGCCGAAAAGTCAATACTTTGGCCGGAATTTGAATTTTTCAGATTCAATCAGAAAATGGAGTAGCGATTTCCTTGCCGGTTTTGATCGATTTTTGGACAGATTTCACTCCTCCTAGCTCTGATACCAGTTTGTTGGGGATCCTGGGAGTTCAATCAACCAAAACATCAATCAATAGAAGAAATTCTAAGGCAAAACCAAGAAAATACGAAACTGGAAATAACACAACCCATATGGCCGAATCTGGACAGCTTCTGCTTCCTCCTTTCAGCAGCTTCTTCTCCTCCTTATGGCTGATTTTATAGGCTCAGGAACAGCCCTCCACGACTTGCAAATCACCTTCCAAGAGAGAGAGAGAAAACCAGCAAAGAACCCCTTCAAACCGCCACCTTAAGGAACCAAAAATGGAGGAGAGTTTTCTGTCGAGCAGAGAGAAAATAAAGACCAGCCTCCTTTTGAAATAACCCCCCACCACCTAAAGACACTGCCCTCTCTTACAAAAACGTGTGGTAAGTCATATGTTTGGTAAATGATCCAAAACTTCTTTAACAAGCCAAGGCAACAAAATATCTATTAAGTTTAAATCCCGACCATCGATTCCATCCAATGGTCCATAATAAATACTGGGAAAGCACAATCCTTGTGAATTACACAAATAGTACTAAACACTAGTAGGGTTAAGAGAACCATTTCTCACATTAATCAAGATTTTTCAGAAGGTTAGCAGATTGAAATATTTATATTTTGTTAGTTTTTATCTCTCAAAATCTTTATCGAAAGATATACATCTACACATTATCATTGAAGTTTAGTTGGTAGGAATTTATTCTCTATCGAATTTCAGCTTTTAACATTTGTGTTCCCGCTTTTGAAAAAATCTCTTCTTTTATGCATCTTGCATTATGTTTGGGTTGTGCATATTTACCATCAAAATGGATTGAGTTGTTCAACTTGCTAGCATGTAAATGACCAGTTCGCCAAAGCTCCATATAATGTTTACAGTATTTTTACCACAAATTTTCTTTTGTCAAATATCCTACAATTGCCAAACGTCATTTCTTTATACCTTACTATTACGTACTAATCAAAATAATTTTTACTTACTATCGGCCACTAATTTCATCAAAAGGACTATTGTTTCCCGTAAAAAACCACATAATCACCCCTGACAACCAACTTCCTACAACCATTCTCTAAAAACCTTTGCTTGCAATACTAAACAAAAATTTTGCTTACAATATTATTTTATAAAAGATTGTGTGATTGAAAATAAGAGGAAGAAAAAGAATGAGAAAGAGAATGGGGGCTAAACGAGAGCTAAATCTCATATGTGTCTATAATTAATATTGATTTAATTAGACGAAAAAAGTTGTACAAAATAGTACACAAAAATCTCATCAAACCCACTCAACCCGCACCCTTGCCTCCCCCTATTTCTATACCTAACCTAACCCAAAAACAAAATTCAAACTACTTGCAAAAATTGAAATAAACCCTCTCATTCATATCTCTCTCTCTCTCTCTCTCAACTTCTCATTGGAAAAAACTAATATATGGTCGGTTCCAGTGGACCCATCGAAAAAAGTGGGGGTATGGAGAGTTGTTCAAGGCGACTGTCACGGTGGAGCTTTCCATGGTTGGGGTGATTGAGGTGAATGTCACCAGCTCACCATTTTTCACCCACTCGTTTTCTCAAGAACAGGCTGGTGAAACTAATGGTGACAAATCTGTTTCTTGACGACGTCAAGAATTACAAGATAACATGCATGGCGCCACTTGTTGGAAGGGTGGTGATGTCTGATTACAATTTCTTTTTTCCAAGTTGAGTGCATTGTTATTTTATTCGAAAAGGATTCTGAAAATTAATGTTATCAACTTCAATTGTTTTTAAGTTGCTTAAAAGCTAATATAAGTTTCCCTTTCAATATCATTTCACTAAAACCCACTTTCTTTTTTCCGTTGATGTGTCCACCATGTAATAGTAATAAAAACAAAAATCCTTCACTAGCTAAGCATGTATTAGATACGGAAACCTTTTGAACTTATTTAGTCTCTGTTTAATTTGGCTAAAAATCAAAGTTTTAGCAGATTTTAATAAAAGTTGATAAAAAATTGTGAGTCTCTCATCAATTGTATGATTGAAATGTGTCTGATCAATCGTTACATTTGGATATTTTGTTTAATTTACTACCTTGCAATAACTGGTTGAGAATTACAGAGATTATCTAGCGGGACGACAGTTGAACCATTTATAGTTAATGAAATCTTATGTTTTCAAAAAAATGGAACGTCATTTGTACACGAATAAAAGCTGCAATGATGGTAACGCGAAATTGATAATATAAAATAAAATGATGAATGTCATCATTTCATCATTGTAACATGCAAAATACAACTTAAACCCTTCATTGTGATTCGTATTTAAGTGTTTTGATAGAATGAGGTTAAAAATGTGGCCCGGTTGTGTCTAACTTGGCCCACACCAATTTCATTTTCTCATTCATGCGTTAAATTGAGATTTGGATTGCTTAACATCATTTCATGCACAAATTGTCCCCATGCGACACAATAAATCTCATATTATTATTCATATTTGAACATTTGAAATACCAATTATAAGCATTCTGAACAATTTATATACCAGACTTTAATAGCATGCAAATTACACCCACGAATAAACTATTTCAACCAATAGCAAATCTATGAGATCGTCAGTTTAAATGTCTTTCCTGATATTTACCAAGTGTTGAGTTTAACATTTTAAATGTAGATCTTGATAGTTTAGTTTGACAGTTGAACTGTTGGTATCTATGGCTACAACTGACGGGAAGCATTTAATGGGTGTGATTGGTTGACATTCTTCATAACATTAAGTGTGTTCAAGGTAAGGTTGTCGTTAACATAAAGAAGTGTCGATCAACACTATGTTTTTGATTGAGATCATCATGTTGTATGTTTTGATGAATATCCGTCATGGCAAATGTAAGATTTTGGAAATTTGTATCACTCCCCATGTCAACAATTAAAAGCTCAATTTTCAAAATGTAACGTATATAACAGTTTTTCTAATGAACTGATATGTACCCATTGAACTCTTCATCTTCGCATATTTCGGTCGGAGGTATATTCATGTTCGAGATTTTGAATTTCAATTCAATTTGAGTATTAGGGTCAAGAATACAAAGTTTGTTCTTCAATTGTAACACAGTTTGATTAGGGTAATACTTGTCGGAACTATACTCTCCACTTTCATTCGTTTTCCACGTGAACGAACTTTTCTCCATACGATACGATGAATCTTAACTGATTACTCATACCTAAAATATTAGCAGCTTGTTTGATAGATATTTTAATTCAATTAAAATCAATTTTTTGACCATTATATCACTATTATAGCCATCATTTTTGAATTCTTCTCTCACGAGTAGGGCCCACTTTATCTCTGACGGTTAAAAAATCAATTAACAAAATCCTTACCAAACAAGCACTAGAACTGCAACGGTAAGAATTCTACACAATCCATATGTCGACATTTAATACCATCAAAGTGGAACTTTCGAATATTTAAATACATGTAATAGCAAAATGTGAAATCAAGGATTTCCAACAGTTTTCAAGTATCGAATTCGACAGCTAAACTGTCTATTTCGATAGTTTGTGAATGTCGAGGTCGACGGTTAAGATGTCTAACCCAATGGTAGGAATGTCAACGAGTTGAGTTGAGCAGGCTTGTGAGCCGAAACTTGAGGCTCGGGCTCGACTCGAGTAAAATGTGCGAGCTTTTTTTTTAGCCCGAGCCAAGTCAGACAGGCTCGCCTTTTTCTTTGCTCTTTTTTTTTTAAAAATTTTTTTTAAGACAGTCGCTGGACCACCTTTCAAGACAGCATTTTGCTGCCTCCAAGTTTAGTGTTTTTTTTTTAATGACTCGCAGGACAGCTTGGGTTAGCCCGTTCATCCAAATTGGGGCTCGGCTCAAGCTTAGGCTCAGTTCTTCCGAGCCTCAAGTCGGGTCGCCTCGGGCTTTTCCCGGGCCGAGCCACGGGCAGCTCGAGTTGACGAGCCAAATTGTCGTCCCTACTCAACAATTGCGAAAATGTTATTTGAACTGTCGAAACTGCTGGGAAGCTTAAAAACATGTATTTGATATATTGGAAGAAAATATTGAAAACATTAATAGTCATAATCAATTCTCAACCACAATTTCACGTTATCTTCCTAAAAATAAATAAGGAATAACTCATTAAATATGAAGTCTTTCACCTTTTGTGAAGGATATTGATATGTTTACTCTTCAAAAATATTTTAAACACCAAACAAATCAATAAATAAGAATTTCAAAAATTTCAAATAAATATGACCATGTAGTATTTAACATTAAAAATAATAATCTATAACATGAAAATGTAAACAATTTCATATTACCCAATATAATAATCATATCTTCCATGTCGTAACATGCAAAACAAATCATCAAATCACAACATTAATGACATTCAAATCGAGCATTAAATGCTCTTAAAAATGTGTCACTAAGGGTAATATGAACCTTCCACACCAAAATGTAACATTTTTTTACCATCTTTAGTGAAAATGAATTTTTTTTCTGAATTTTCTAATTTAGTGATATTTATGAAAATTCCCCTAATTTTATTCATAAATAAATAAAAAAGATGTATTTGATTTTCAAGTACAAAAGAAAACAATGTACTATACATTTATTGTTTCCTTATAAACAATTTAATTTATAAATAGATAGAAATTAGTAATGAATGGTACTTGTAAGTTCATTAACATGTGTTGTTTAAAACAAGGTGCGACTATTTGTAAATAATTACAAATTTTATGAAACGGAAACTAATTTATCATCTATTGTACTATAATGTTAGCATGTCATGTAATCTAAAAGGCCTGCCCAAGCGAGAGAGAGAATAAATAAATAAATAAATAACAGTATGTCTTAGGGCAAGACAAGAAAATAAGCGATCAACTCTCCACTGATCAACTAAAATGCAACTAGACGAAAAATGTTGTATGCCTTTCTATTTAATGGATAGAAAGAACCGTCTCCATAACACCAATAGGAGAGGGCGCCCTGGCAAGGACAAGTGTTGTTGAGGTACCGGTACAACCAAGTGCACAAACAACTTTAATGATTTATATGTTGCTAAGAAGAAAGGTAAAAATTATTTACCAATAAATTATTACGCAATATGTAATTTTTTTATATTTAAGTCTATCCTTCAAAAAGCACATCGAGTTTTAAAACTTAAAAAGAAATACGTCCAAAAAATCCCAACTCATCCCCGATCATTTTTAGACTATATCATGTTTATGTTCAAAATCAGAGCATTCGCAATGTAAGCAAGAAATCAAAGCATTCATTCTCTCTATTTTGTTTATTTGCCCAATTTATGTTCTTAATCTTGAACGACTTTGACTCGCCACGACAAGGAGAGTTCAGCAAAATTTAATTCATGCTCGTATCTAAGTAATTAATTACTAAATAATTATATGATTAGTGATTAGTGATTTATATTTTCACTGAAAACTTAAAATTCTAGAATAATTAAATTAATATAAAAAAATATACTATTACGCCAAAGCTTCACCTAGACATACCTAGGCTCGTAAAGCTTGACCTCCACGCCTTACGACACTCATGTCTTTTAAAGCATTGCGCATATCTTGTAAAGTGAAATAAATGTGGAAAAAAAAAGTTCAAATATTGTTCGTATTGTAGACGTAGTGTACATTTTTATATTGCATGCCAAGTATATATTCCATTGTATAGGTGTCAAAATGGGTAGACCTATTCGGACTGGCCCACCTACAACCAAGCCAAATTCAACTCCGTTATCAGATCCAACTAAAAAGGAATAATCCATTTGTACCCGACGTGTGATGTGAGTGAGGGGATCGGGCCCCACACATTTATTGGCGTGGAGCCACAACCCCCATGTGAGTAGCAGGGAAATCGGAGTGTCAAACTCTAAGTACATGTAGCAAAGTTGATCTAAAAATACGAATCAGGTAAAGCCCCAACTGTCTGAAATAATCCAACCATGGTACAGGTCCATCGCATCGGGATTAGCAACTACCCAACACTTGGCATAACCTAACCTCAAAGAAGGTTCATAGGGAAATGCAAGCAAATCAATGTCGATCAAAGGTTAAACTCGGCTTCATGGGATTTGGTCAGCATTGCAATATACTAACAACGAATGACAAATTCTGATAAAATATAATCAAATGCATAAATATCCATAAACGCACACCAACTCATTCCTGCAAATATCCATGTCCAAATAGTGAGAGTGATTATTCATTTACTTATGAATCAACCATGGTTGTCTCATTCCAAAATAGGTAATCATCTCAAATAACATTGAAATGTATCCACCCAACTCCATAGCGCAAATGATACATATCCCTTAACTTATAAAATCAGATTGATTCTAAGAAATTATCCCCATCTTAAATTTCAAGAGGAATAGAAGTGATTCATCCATATAAAACTGAAACAACCAAATTAGCAACAAGAAACTGCAAGCATCACTCTTAAACTCAGCATGTATATCAAAAACTTTCATACTGATAATAATATAAATTGAAAAAAAAAAAAAAATTCTAACATTTCATTTGAAGCCCCTTCAAACTGATTAAAGGCTCCACAAAGATAAACTTAAAAGTCAATCTCAACAATCACGTAGCAACATGTATATCCAGTGTTTGATTTCAGCGTTGTCCAACAAAACGATCTCTTTGTTGAGTTGAATAACTTCTCAACTAAAACCTGCCAATTACCATAATGGAAGTGCAAATTTCAGCCTTGGATTATTGAATGTAAAATTGACATTTTACAAGCATATACGGAAGCAACAGCATAAGAAACAAGTTATCTCACTTCAATAAAATATGAGTTCAGATAACACTGGTTTGATTCAAAAAAACTGGTTATCTCATACAGTTGCTATATTTTAGGCAAAATATGTTGGCTTCCCTCGTCTTGGATGGCATGTGTGATACTCATAGAATATGTAGCAAAAATGATAATCATACATAGAATATAAATAAAATTGTGATTGATGCTTTTGCATATGAAATAAGTCAACTTATCCTTATCCTCATCCTATATTTTTCCCATGTCAGATATTTTGCTCTTGTTTAGAATATACAAGCAACATATTTGCTCTCATTGCTTATCTTATACTCTCGTCTTCCAAGATATAAACTAAAGAAATTTATAATACAATACGCTCTTGTCAAGAATGTCCAAGCAAAAATATGCTCTTAAAGTTTCAAACTAAATTAGCAACAATATAGTTCATATCCTTATAAACATAATCACCATCATCATAACCAGTGCCTCTTATTTCGAATCTATATTCGATAGTGATAATCTAAAAAGAGCTCAGGATGGTTCATTAGTATTCTTTCATATTTCAGAAGCACATGATCCTTTTCCACCAGAGCTCCTCTTTATGGAGTGTTATGTAGTAAGGGCACAGTAACTCTGACAACCTGATTCGCCAGTTTCAAGTTCTCACGGCTTGAGAAATTACACAATGAAAAGAAAACACTCTCTACCAAAGCTAAAATCTACTTATGCAGTAAGGGCACATTCTTTTGCATTACATTGACTTAGGCAAGTAAACAACGAGGACTGTGAGAAGTCTTCAACTTCTATGATCGATAGACTTATAATCTCATTTCCTATGTGTCCATTCCATTTGATCCATATCCCCATAAATAATTCCAGAATAACATTCATTGCACTTTCGCAGTCAAATACCTCCAAATTGAACAATTAGAATAAAGAAGAACAAAATTAATTCCATGTTCTTCAGAGGCATTTCCAGTTGTTTTTCACACACAACAGCCAGGACATTCATGTACTTAACAAGATATAGAAAAAACCCACAAATAATAAACCTCATAGAGATTCTTGGCTTACATTTATAGATAAATAGCAGAGGTATCGTGAGCAACGCGACATTTCAAGAGACATATCCCCAAGTCAACAGATAATTCCTAAACCAACTTACAAAATCCAATAAACGTCATCCAAGGTTTATGTCGAGGCCTTATGCCAAAAAAAAAAATAATAATAATAATAATAATTATTATTATCAATAAGATTTTACAGTATAAGTTTTCTGAAAGGATATTTCAGTATCTGTATTAAAGAACTAAAAACTCCTCAAACATAAAAGTAATAACAATCACTGAAGCTATTCAAAGTCAAGCATGGGTCACTTTTGTGATCCTATGGAAATGAGCCCACCCAAAAAGCAGCGTTGACATTGCACCAAAATGCTCGATAGTAAACCAATTCATTACATAGGAGAAGTCTACCAGTAACATTAGACCTTAAAATATGTTAGGCATAAAACTACAATGCAGGTTAACTTTCAATACAAATAAATACAAATAAGTAGTCACCTTAAAGTGATAGAAACTCTAGTAAGTAGTAAATGTATAAACGAAAGGATGATTTTATACAAACCTGGAGATACAGAATTAGCATTCAAGTTACGATGAAGAATCCGGCTGGTACCCATTTCCGAGGACTCAATCAGCTCCCTCAACCCCATATTCCCCACCTTCTCCTCCTCTTTTTCCTTCCCTTTTCCATCCTCATCCTTCACGTCATCATCATCCCTTTCCTTCTTTTTCTCCATACGCCTCTTCGCCGGATTCACTCTCTCAAAATAATTCCCATAAATATACTCCGGGGCATACCCATTCTCCTCATCAAACAACATGATATGCCCGTGCCACTCCCAGACCCGATAATCTGTCCCAGTCTCCTCATGAAACCCGACACAAATGTGATGCTCCCCAATCGTCACAGCTTGACCCGAATTGGGCTTCAACTTTTCAGTTTCCCCACTGAGAATAGTTCGGACGATCTCCTTTTCGAGTCTGGACTCTTCCTTTGCCAGCTGGGTCCTGTCGGACTCGTTTTCGGAATCGGAGTCGGAGAGGTTGAGGAAGGTATCGGAAAAGAGAAGGTCTTCGAGGGATTGATGAGTGAGAAAAGGCGGCGGAGGGGTTAGAGGAGTGTGGAGAGTTGGGGGTCTGATTTGGAGGCGGCCCATAAGGGACTGGAGGTGGAGATTATCGAAGTTGGGTGTGGTGGTGGAGTTAAAGGAGCTGCCCATGGTGGCGTGAGATTGGATTGGAGGGGTTTTTGGAGGGTTTTCTGAGTTGGGTAAAGAACAAATATCAGAGATTACAAGACAGATAGATAGTTGCAGATTTTGGAATAATTTGCTGACTATGTGGCGATATATTATTATTTTATGAAGGATTGTATAATAAAATTTAATTTAATAATAACTAAATAAGCGCCAAGATATTTGACTATGCATACAAACTGTAGAATTACTTGTAAATAACTTTTCAATCTAGAACTTTTAATTTTAAATTATGATTTTAATTTCATTTTGAGTTAATTATTATCTTTAATTTTGTCATTATTGAGAAGTTTATTTAGCCCCGTTTAATTTCTATTCCATTATATTTAATTTTTCTTTCTTCACTTTTTAATTACACAATTTTGTATAAAATAATATTATACGTAAATCGAAAATTTTTCCTTTTTTTTAACCACTTATTTTTCAAAAAAATATTATTTCACCCAATTTCATTCCACAAAATGAGGGCCAAACGGGGACTTATTATTTAAATTTTATTTACCACTTTTAATACGAGTTGCTAGCCTTATGACAAAAAAAAATGTGGAGTGGAATTTGAATTGAACTTTCAACCGTTTAGATTTCCCCAATTTCTTAAATTCTTATATTTGATATTTAAAAATCGAAGAGTCCAATTCTTTGTATTAATTCGCGAATCAAAGAGTTTGGTGCCTAAATTTCTAGTATTCTTAAGAATCAACAAAAATTAGAAGATGATCGTATTTTGATATTCGTTTGGAATCAACGAAATTTCGACATTGTATTCATTCATCTTCATTATTTTATTGCTAGCGCTACATCCGTTGGTATCATAGTTCTGTTCGATCCTCATAGTGTTCATGAAATTCAATAACAAAAGTTATGACATAAAATTTTTGTTCCTTTCAATTCAAAGAAATCAACGGACATAGATTTGGACGAGGACCATGATGGTCCGTCAAATTTTTACGAAGATGTTGAGATTTGAATTAAGCGTGCTTTTGATTGTTAATATTTTCCATCAAAAATGTCATTTTTCCATGTAAATTCCTACTCTTATGATTTTTGATTGATATTTTTTCCATGAAAATTATTTTCCTACCTTTGGTCATGTGACAATATTTTTCTTGAAAACAAGGACAATATTTTCTTTAAGGGGAGTGAATTTTTATTTTTTAGGTAATATTCTCTCTCTCTCTCTCTCTCTCACAACACACACACATTCTACCTACCAATAAAAAATTGATAAATATAATATTTTTTAAATTGAAAATAAAATCAATTAAGCACATTTAAGTGACAATTTTCATGCAAATAATTTCTATGCAATTCAATTATCTAGAATTTATTGTTTCCATGTAAATTCTATACTTGTAATCAAACACACCCTAAATAAAAAGTTTTGAGAAGTTTATCAAATTATTCTCTCTTTTTTGGTATTTGATCTTTCAAATCGATGAGTTTGAGTTTTGTGAGGTTTGTTATTTCCTTTAAGTAGGGCCGCGCAAAACTAACCCAAAATCGCTCAAACTGATCAATCCAACAAAAATCGCTCAAACCGATCTATCCAACAAAAATCGATCAATTTGGATTGATTTTTAATTTCAATTGAGTTTGGTTGGAAAATCAAATTTGAGGTTGGGTTGAGTTGAGTTGAGTCTTAAGTTATGAATTAAAATTCAACGCAACTCAATCCAACTTGATGGAAAAAAAAAAAAAATATATATATATATATATATATATATATATGGAAAAATCGAAACTAATCCTAGTAAGAGCAGTTAGAAAAGGAGTCCAAACAGACTAATGAACGATTCGGTGTCTTATTATAACCGTCCACAACGTAACTAATTTAGCGTGGTACGGTAGTTTAGTTAAGGTAAGACTACTAAATAGAGGTCTCTAGTCACTATAAATACAACACTTCATTGTAGTTAAAAGGTACAAAATTCTCGATTTATTTACTATTTTGTATGATAAGCACTTTACAAAATTAAGCATATTGGCGTTGTCAATTGTGCTTGACCATTCACCCACACCTTTGTTAAGGGTATTATACATCGAGCTGTCCAAAGAACGAATTGACTTCTGACTATAACAAAAATGATAACACCTATATATTAACATTTTGTACCAACCTATTGTCTTGAGGAAGAATCTTACAGACCATGAATATCTACGAGCCCAAATCAAAAATGGAAACTAAATGATGTGCTTGTTAAAATATTCTAGCAACTCAGAAAATTGCTTGTGCGTAATTCGAGCACATTTGGTAAAGCCTAGATATTTAGAAGTAAATTTACTCCCGTGTGAACTTTTTAAATTTAGTACACATGCTCTATTTCTCATTAAAAACAGCATAAATCGACCAGTCCAAACCGATCCAAACTTTATCGATTTGGATTGGGTTGGATAAAAAAATATATCCAACCCAATCCATTCCCAGCCTTGCTTATAATTTTTTGTTACATCACAATTTTAATTCTTCTAAACGAAGTAAAAACAAAAGTCATATCAAATAAGACTTGAAAATATCAATTCTTACTGCTTGGGAGGTCCCAAAAAAGAGGAAATTGCACAATAGCCGGCATTTAAAGATTACTTTTCAAAATTCAAGTACAAACTTTAATTAATCATAAATCCGGTATATTATCATTAATTAACCTCAACCAATCCCCAATTCCATTTTCAAACCTAAATCTCTCTCTCTCTCTTTCTCTCCCTACCATCTTTTCTTGACTCTAAACCTAGACACAACTATAGATTTGCCCGATCAATGCTGTGGAGTTGATGCTATGGTGAGTCTGACGTGGTGTGGTGAGAACAATCGGTGGTAGTGGTGCGAAGGGTGATGGTGGTGGCGACGATGACGATAGTGCATCGATGCAGCTACGCAACGACAGCGTCATGACGTCGTGGAGTCGATGCTATGGCGAGATTGACTCCAATCAGTCAGGTGCATGAGAACGACAGCAAGTGATAGTGGTGAGCTGGTGTGATGGATCTAGGCAGCTGCGAGGTTTGGTGAGAATGATAGCTGGTAGTAGTGCGGTGTGGTGATGGTGGGGGTGGTGCATTGATGTGGCCGATCGACCTACTGTACTCTACTTCGCAGTTCATCACTTGCCTCCACAACACGATTCCTGTCATTACTGTCAACCACAAATATGATCCCCTGGGCGTTTTCGAAATAGTGCCTCCATAATGGACGGATCTGTGAATAGTTCTGCTTGTGTTTTGTGAGTGAACCAGTTGTTGTGAGGTAGTAAGGGTGGTGGTGGTTGTGGTGGCAATGACGGGTGGGTGTGTGTGACCAACAATTAGGTGTTTGTGACCAACTATTTAGACATCCGTGACAAATGATTAGGTGTCCGTGACTAACTATTTAGGCATATATGACAAATGATTTAGGCGTCTGCAACCAAAAATTAGTGGTGCGATGAGGGTGACGGTGTTATTGCGATTGTTGGTGTTTGCTAGCGGTGGTGGTGCACTGTGAATGTAGTGTGGTGTGCGGCGGACCCGCAAAGGTGGTGCTTGTGGGGGTGCAAGTTGGTGGTTGCCGGTGTTTTTTTTGTTGGTGGTGGGCTGTGACCTTAAAATTTGGTCCGTGACTTTAAAATTGATAATTTGTGACGAAAAAATAATCCTGAAGTCAACAATTTGGTCCGTGACTTTAAAATTTGATAATTTGTGGCTAACAGACAATCTATGATTTGTGACGTCAAAATAATCTATAACCTACAAAATTTTTAATTCGTAACCTCAAAAAAATTCGTGACCAATTAATTTGATGATATGTGACCAGTAAATAAATCTGTGACCCATAATTGTGAATTTGTGACCATTAATCATGTAACTGTGACTTTATTATATTTAATTAATAAATTTTCAATTAATTAATTATATAAAAATTTGAATTTTGAATTTTTAAACTTTGTACCTAATTTGTGAATTAGTGTAAACAATACATCTTACATATGAATTTTTTTCCCCAAAAAATGGAAAAAGAAAGAAATTTTTCGACCGCCGTATCTAGGACCTGTAAATCCAGCAATTATGGGCCTGAACCAGGCTATCCGAAGCAAGTCCAGTCCATATCAAAAATACCAAAAAATAATCAATATTCTTGCTTCAGTCCATTAAAAATCTTGAGTCCGTCCAGCTCAACTTGTGGTTTCTCTCCCTTATCATTCATTTATCATTGAAAATATTAATAAGGGAAATTCTCATCCACCGTCCCCAAACATTACATCTTATTGCACTTAAGTCCAATATATTTTTTACTCACATTTTGCTTTAGGTGTCTCCAAACTGGTATTTTGGTGCACATAAGATTGGAAATCATTCAACTTTCATCAAATAGTCACTTAAAAAAAAGAAGAGCTTCGAGCATCTCCAATCACTTTATAAATTGCAATATAGATGACAAACAAATAGAAAGACTTTCGCTACTTAGGCAACAATGGCTAATGAATAGATCATTCCGTACAAATTTCATCTCTAATGTATTTTGTCTATAACTCAAATTTATTTAACCAAAGATAAGAAGCAAATTTTTGCTTGCTCGCTCTTCTATTATGTCTATTTTTATTGTCACATCAGCTAGATTGAGTTTCACTTCAATTGCATTCAATAAATTTTTTGGTGAACATCATCTATTCTTATTTGTGTGACATGTTTTATGCAATTCACGTAAGTATTAAAGGTGCTCGTAGGTTACGTATCTTTAGGTGATCATTTGTTGGGAAGTTGAATAATTTTTGTCCATTTATCTTTATGTGAGCAAACAAAGACAATTTAGAGACATGAATGGAGTTAATTAAATAGTCAATCACTAACATTTGACATCGATTACTACTTACTCACCCAAAAATAAAAAATTATCGATTACTCATCAGCTTTTGGACAAAGTTACTTATTTAACATCCACCTAAAATCATCATCCGACATGGATAAAAAAAAATAAAAATCCACATGCCAGACGAAAATTATACGTGGACGTAACGCTGTTAAATTTTTGATAGCTTGGAAAATTCAATTTAATCAAAATAACTTTTTTCTTTCAAATATCCAGCAGTGATTTCTTCTCCAAAAATAAACCCAAATTGATTTCCTCTCAAAGCAGAAACCCACTAAGATTAAATAAAATCCTCCTCCCCTCAGCCACCGCAATCACTACAAACCTACAACCAATTTCGCTGGATCATAAATATATAGGTTCATAAATTTGATCAATTACTATTCAGGTATAAGAGCAATAATTTCTACAGAACAAAATGATACCCATATTGCAAGAGTAAATATTTGCCTGTTAATGAGCAGTCCCCAGATACTTTGTAAATAATCTATGAGGAAATTATCAAAATATTCATGGCTTTGTATTTACAAAAATGTCACTTTTTTTTTACATTGCAAGAATATCAATTTTAGACATATTTGCCTTTAAAGCTAATTTTAAATACCCTACATGTCCTAATTAAATGAGATTTGACCAATCAAAGAAATTGAACAAAATTCTGCAAGAGTGTCTGATGAAATTGAATTATTCAAGAAAAAAAAGCAGAGCAAAAACCAAAATGTATGCTCCAATCCCCCATTCGAAGAACCAAAATGCCGTCAATGATAAAGGAAAGGAAGAGAAAACAAAATCCCTAAAACTCACTCCTCTCTGTGACTAAATTGACCACCGCTGGTGAACTCCTCTCCCTTATCGAAAACGGAATCCCTAAAACTCTAAAACACACTCCTCTCTGTCAGGCCCGATTCTATATAGAGGTAGATTGCTTGGCATTGTATTGTCCAGCTCTTACAAATCAAAATCCAAATTATTGAAGAACCCAAACCGCCAAACGACGTCACAAGTACAAAACGCGATCTTCTCACTGCTCCGATCTCTAGGTGTCGTCTGTCGGCTGCCCAGCACTACCCCTATGTATGTTAATCTGATTTGTGTCGTTGCATTTGTGGTTTTTGCCTTTTGTGAAAAGAATTTATGGAGTTTTCTTTTGGTGTTTATTTGTGTGTGTTTTTAGATGTGTTTGTTTATGGGTCTATGGTTTTTTGTGGATTGCAGGTGGTGATGAAAATTGAAATTGATCGCAAGGTTAGTGCCTCGAAAGTTCCTTTCCATACTTCCACAGTCATATGACAACCGGTATACAATTATTTCTTTCTTCATTTTAATTTCTTTTATTTTATCAAGCAAAATGGATATCAGGACATGTATAGTATGATAATTATTTTGAGAATATTCAAATTACAGTTCAGTAAAGCATGTTTTGATTTAATGGTACTTATAGTGAATGCTTGAAGAACCTAAATTGGATAAATAGAGGGAGAGTGTTTTTTTTATTTTTTTTTATTTTTATGAATTTGTGTAGCATGATTTTGTTTAATGATTCAATGCACTCAATAAATTATATTGACTTTTATTGAGGCTTTATCCATTTTAATAATTCAATAGGGATACGCTATGTGATGTATTAGGGAATATAATGACTTAACAAATATGCTATGAAGATTGGCTATCAAGCTGTGTAAATCACATGAGATGCTTTTGAATTTTGTAAGAATTTTCATCGTATCTACTCCCAGTAAAGATGAAAATTTACATAATATTACATGATGACATATGACCTGAATTTGAATCTTTTGCTGCTATAAAGTGATCATTGTTGCTAATATTGCTCAGTATTAAGAGAAGTTTGTAGTTGAATGGAACTTTCATTTATTTAATACTACTTAGATATCTTTCTAGCTTGATCATTTTCGGAAGTTATATGTTAGACTTTTCATTGTTCAAAGCTTAAACTTTATCTTGTTCTCATATAAGACAGACATTGCAATCACGTCCAATAGCATGTTCAAACTGTATGATTACTTAATGACTGATAAGGAAAAGGTTAAATTGATACTCAATCACTAATGGATCATTTAGAGGGGATTAGATCTAACATTTGGTGTAGTCTCTTTTCTTTTACTGCATCTTGTTTGGTCTCGGTTTGCTTCATGTAGTTTCATATTTGTTCTTGTCTTTCAAATTAGCTTTCACAATAGATATGGTGTTCAATGTGTTCCAAACAGAGGGTTTCGTGAAATATTAGAAAGAAAATAATAATTATTTGATTTCAGGATTGTGAGTTGTGACAATGAAATTCTCAAAGTGTTGAATTGTGTCATTTCATAATTTTTGCTCAAGTCCTACTTCTTAGGTAAGCAAGGACTTGTGCTTGCTTATTTATTAACATATAGGAAATGTTTGAAATATTGTCAGCTTATATGATTGCGTTGCAAGAATGTACCTTTGTCGGGTTGTATTGACTTTTGCTAGAATTTAATCATAAAATCAATTGCACAGGCGCACATAGTGATTATGTTGAAAATTTTAATTGTGAGATAATTGAAATGTTTTATTATTATCAATTTTACTGTTATGTTTTAAGTTAACAAGTTGACAATTGCTTTTGTAATACTCTTATAAATTTTGCATGTACGATACAATTTTTTTGGAGGGGGCCTAATTTATGGAGTTCGCCTTAGGCCCCTAAAATCATAGGACCGACACTGCTCTCTCTCACTACATCGATCGCCGGCTAACTCCTCTCTCTCACCAAAATTTCTCTTGCTTCCGGCCATCGACGATATTTGAAGCGTTGGAGGAATCGCCCACCGCATTTTGGATATCATCTTCTGTGCAATTGCAAATCAACATTGTGCAAAAGGTATTTCATTTTTTGAATTTATCTTTGGAATTACTTTTGCAAGAAATGCAGTGCTTATTTATTCTTGTTGAATCATTGGGTTTATTTATTTATGTTTTTGAAGGTGTTATATTAATATAAACGTCAAATTTTGCTGTCTGTTAATATGAATTAGGTTTTTTATTTTATTTTCTTTGGTCCCAGATTCCAGTTTTGACTCATGTGTGTTGGTTGCTGTTGGTTGTTTAGTAGTAGTATTTGATACTCGTTTTGTATGAAGGAGAAATATTTGTCGTGGTAATTATTTACATGATATAAGGCATCTCGCATTGGATTGTTGGTTGATGTAATGGAAATATTTTGTTGTGGACAGTGGGTGGTTAGCAATGGCAGTAGGTGAGAAATGTGAAAACTGAGGCCATGCCCGATTAATTTTGGGTTTGATACAAAGTTTTTTCGGTTGTAAAATGTTGTTAGTTAGGACAATGTTTGTTGTCGAACGGGAAAAGAATTAAAATGTTAAGCATAAAAATTTACATTGACACTAACAAGAATGGACATGGACAGGCAGACATAAATTTTTTCAAATTGTTTACATTTATAGAGTACATGTTTAGTTCCCTAATTTTATTTTCAACACATCATATTGTGCTTAGGTTGTTATACTCTTCAACGGGGTTCACATATTAGTTTTTTTTAGAAGTTTGTAAATGGTTATTAGATGAATTATACTTATGATGTGAACCCTTTTGTAAGATGTACCTTAGAGCCCATATGCTATATTTGCAACACGACAGTATAATGAGACATCCTATAGAAAGGGACTTAGAGGGTGTTTGTTTTCACTTGTAATTATTTTTTGACTGTTAGAGGGTTCGACAGGCGACGAACCTTGGGAAAGGAAATATGTGCGGGTCCAAGGGTCCAATGATTGATTAAAATGTCGTCCGAACGGCCACTTGCTGTTCTCTTACCCCCAATAGTAGAGCAACACATGAAAAATCTATCACCCTCAAACTGAAAAACTGAATACATATTCCATAAGCTCCCACATTTCACGGAAAGCAGTCGCATCATTTGGTGTTTTCAATGTAGTTATAAAGGGACAACTATTCCTGTTTGCTTGCCTTCTACTCGAACGGTCCATTTTTACTTGGTTGCTTCGATGTGTTTACATTTGTACCTGTTTGCTTGGCGATATTGATGACATTGTAGCATTAACATCTACGTTTTCACCTTCATTGTGATTTTTGGGATAACTGGATTTTGGCATGTTCTACATTTTGGTATAGGGCACCATGCATATATAACACATATTTCTGTTCACATTGTAGCATCAATGATATGACCCAGGAGTCGAGCCCGACGAAAGCAAGTGCGAGACGAGACCCGTTGACAGTCGATGGCGAATCGATAACACGATCAAGGGCAAAGTAAGTGAAACAAGCGATGAGATTACTCGTTTAAGAAACCATTGATGGAACCATATTCGCGACTCAAAATGGAGCAATTTTTATGTTCGGGTCGAAGGCCGAATCAATGCATTAAATCGCGCTTACCCCAGATAGTCTGATAGGCCCGGAAATGCATCTTATTGGTTCCATGCCCCCTATCGATGTGAATGGATTTTTAGACTAAACCAGAGCGGGGAGGGAATGTTTACAATACCTGGATTTAATCAGATACGATTTGAAGGATTTTGTAGGTTCATTGATTAGGGGTCAGAATGAAGCCAAATCTTTTTGACAGAAGGGCTTCTTTTCAACAAGAATACGGCCTTATAAAGGACTAAGTCAGTCCCATACATCCCCTTATCTTGCCAAACCTCTGAAACTTTTTCTCGGGAATAGCCAGCCCGCCCAACCTGTCCTTCCTTTCTATTTCTCGATAAGCGGTTACGCTCGTTTTGGGTCACATATACTCGAATTCGAGCAAGTGTGTCCACACTAATAACGAAGACCGAAATCGGAGAGAAGTTCCAAGCCTATGCGGTCGCATAGGCATAAGTAGCTCGCAGTCGCATGGAGGCTTACCAAAACTCAAAAGAGGCAATTTGCTTGAACTATGCGACCGCATGAAATGAGCGTCGCGGTCGCATAGGCCAAATTTTTGGCGAATTTTTTATTTTTGGTATTTTTTCATATTTTGTTAGTTTTCGATTCTTTTCCATATTTTGGGGATTATGGTCGACTTTTGCACGATTTTTACCTAGTTTTTAGGTTTAGTATAAATAGGAGTTTTCATTCAATTGTAAAAAACTTTTGACATATTTGATATTGAAATAAAGTGAGGCGTATTGTCTCCTCTTCATCATTTTTCATTGAACAACTTGGAACTTATTAAGTGTTAACTTGTGGCGTTCAAACAACCGGATTCAATTCTTGGATTGCATGATCAAGGGGTCTTTCAAGCGTCGTTCTTGTTGGATTTTTTTGTTCGACTTTCTTTTGGGATTAATCCTAAACTCTTGGATTAATTTGGGCTTTCTTGGGTTCATCAATCTCGTTGTGGGTTTCATAGTCAACATTGCTACAGGGTTCGCATCAATTGGTATCAGAGCAAGACTCCAAATTAATTGAAGGTTATATCTTTTCGTTACTTGTTCAATCTTTTCTTGTTCTCTTCATTCTTCCCAATTTTTATTGTCATTCTTGTGTCGGTAAATTATCGTCAATTTCAATTCATTGAACTGTTGGTAATTTAATCGTATTTCTTTACAAGAGAGCTAAAAAAAAGAGTACTGTTCATCGTACGGTTACTGTTTATCCGTACAGTAAAAAAAATTGATATTATTATTTCTTGTTTTTTTACTACCAACACAAAAATAACTCTTGAATTGTGTGATTTGGCTATTCTATTGTGTCAATTCTTCACTTTACTATTGAGTCTATTCACATATTCTTGTAAAAAAAAAAAAACAATCATCTATTCCACCTAAATTCAATTCCTTGAGTCTCGTGGTTCTTAGTTATTATTCGGTTTGTTAAATTCTCAGTAAAACACTTGATTTAGTTCACTTGGTTCTTTGAAGTGTTTGGAGGGAGACTTTGAGTGGTAAGAGGTCGAGTGGTGAGTTTAATAGAGGGAAAAAGCCATATTGAGTGTTTTCGAGTGATATATTTGTGAGGCATATAAATTTGTGTGACATGATGTCAGAAAGAGAAGATTCTAACTCAAGCCGAAACGGTAATGACAACAATGCATCGGAGGGCATGATACGGAGGTTTGAACGGGTACTTGGTGATGTTAGGGAGATGGTGGATAGGCAAGGAGAATGGATGGTGAAAATAGATACCACAATCGCTAATCTTAGCTGGGGACAAGTGGAGATATCTAATGCTAGGAGGCTGGGTAGGCATGAATCTAGGAAAGGAAGGCAGGATGAGTATCTTAGTGAAGAGGATGATTTTGATGAAAATGACATTGATATGGGTCGAGCAAGGCATAGGGACGATATGATGGAAAGACGGGGTAGAAATAACTTGGGAGATGAAGTAGATGGAAATTTGGAGAATATTAAAATGACTATTCCGCAATTTAAAGGGAGAAGCAATTCGGAAGCATATTTAGAGTAGGAAAGGAAGGTTGAGATGATTTTTGCATGCTATAATTATTCGGAGGAGAAAAATGTAAAATTGACGATGCTTAAATTTGTGGATTACGCGATATCTTGGTGGGATTAAGTACTTACATCACAGCGTAGGGGTCGGGAAAGGCCAATTAGCACTTGGGATGAGTTGAAGACGTTGATGAGGAGGAGGAGGTTTGTTTCGAGTCACTATTATAGGGAAATCCATCAAAAATTGCAAGGTTTGTATCAAGGGTCGAAAAGCGTAGAGGATTATCACAAGGAGATGGAAATTCTTATGATTCGGGCTAATGTGGAGGAAGATCGGGAAGCTACCATGGCACGGTTCTTGAATGGGTTAAATTGGGATATTGCAAATGTTGTAAAGTTGCAATACTATGTGGAAATCGAGGACATGTTACATGTGGCAATGAAGGTCGAGAGGCAATTGAAGAGGAAGGGGACGTCTAGGCAATCTTTGGTACTTCGAATTCTAATTCAACATGGAAATCAAAGTGGGATGATAACAACAAAAACGGGGCTGCACCTAGAGGTAAAAGTGATTGGCAAAAGGGTAAGGATGAAAACGCTAGCAAACCAATATCAAAATCGGAGGCACGGCCGTCGCGCAATCGGGACATCAAATGTTTTAAGTGTTTGGGAACGGGGCATATTGCTTCTCAATGCCCAAACAAACGGGCGATGGTGTTGCGGGATAATGGGGAGATAGTGAGCGATAGTGAAGGCGAGTTTAATGACATACCGACGTTGGAAGATGTTAGTGAAGAAGAAAAAGTTGATGGGTCAGTTGGGGATCTACTAGTCACGAGATGAGCTCTTACTGCTCACGTCAAAGCAGATGACTTGGAGTTGCAACGGGAGAACATTTTCCACACTCGATGCCACGTCAACAATACGGTATGTAGTGTTATAATTGATGGTGGTAGTTGTACTAATGTAGCTAGCGTAACTCTTGTAGAAAAGTTGGGTTTAACACTGTTGAGACACCCGAGACCTTATAAATTGCAATGGTTGAATGAGAGTGGCGAGGTGAGGATGAATCGAAGAGTGTTAATTAATTTGTCGATTCGGAGTTATAAGGATGAGTTAGCGTGTGATGTGGTGCCAATGCAAGCGGGACATATTTTATTCGGACGATAATGGCAATACGATAGGAAGGCTATGCATGATGGGTACAAAAATCGATATAGTTTCATCAAGGATGAAATGACCATTACTCTTGTGCCATTAACACCAGCGCAAGTCTATGAGGACCAATTAAAATTGAGAAGTGAAGAAGAGAGGAGAGCCAAGGAGTCAGAAAAATGAGAGAAAGTGGTGAGTTAGAGAAAAAGAGAGAACATGTAGAGATAGCCACTAGAGAGAAAAAGAGAGAGCAATCACGAGAGAGAAAAGAAAGAGCGTGTTTCGAAAGAAGAGAGAAAACACGAGCGAATTTCTTTGCAAAAGAGAGATATTTGAGGAGGGCGATAGTTGAGAGAAAAGAGATGATCTTGTTCGTGTATAAGGAATCACTCCTCAATTTTGAGGAAACTAACCCACCCCTCCCAAGTTTGGCTAAGTATTTGTTGCAGGAATTCGACGATATATTTCCAGAGAATGCACCAAGTGGATTGCCATCTATTCGAGGTATTGAACATCAAATTGACTTTATACCCAGAGCTGTCATTCCAAATCGACCGGTTTATCGAAATAATCTCGAGGAGACTAAGGAGCTTCAAAGATAAGTGGAGGAGTTAATGAGCAAAGGATACGTGAGGGAAAGCATGAGTCCTTGTGCGGTACCGATTTTGCTTGTGCCAAAAAAGGATGGAACATGACGAATATGCATGGATTGTAGGGCTATCAACAACATAACGATAAAGTATCGTCACCCCATACCTAGGTTAGATGACATGCTTGATGAATTACATGGTGCTTACATATTTTCTAAAATTGGTTTAAAAAGCGGGCATCATCAAATTCGTATGCAGGAGGGTGATGAATGGAAAACGGTTTTTAAAACTAAATATGATTTATATGAATGGTTGGTTATGCCGTTTGGACTCACAAATGCACCTAACACTTTTATGCGCTTAATGAATCATGTTTTACATGTTTTTATAGGAAAATTTGTTGTAATTTATTTTGACGACATCTTAATCTATAGCAAAGACCTAGGAGAGCATTTTGAGCATTTAAAATGTGTGCTAATTGTTTTAAGAAAAGAACAACTCTATACTAATCTTAAAAAATGCACGCTTTGTATGGATAGAGTTATATTTCTTGGATTTGTGGTTAGTGCTAATGGGGTAGAAGTAGACGATGAAAAAATAAAAGTTATTGGGGATTGGCCGATACCTAAAAGTATAACAGAAGTTAGGGGTTTTCATGATTTGGCTAGTTTTTATAGGCGTTTTGTGAAAGGTTTTAGCACTATCACCGCACCACTTACGGAAGTAGTTAAAAAGAATGTAGGTTTTCATTGGGGTGAGGAACGTGAACTTGCATTTAATACTATTAAAGGTAGATTGTGTGAAACACCTGTTTTGACATTACCTAACTTTGACAAAACATTCGAGATTGAGTGTGATACATCAGGAATAGGGATTGGAGCATTTTTAATGCAGGATCGAAAGCCTATTACATATTTCAACGAGAAATTGAGTGGAGCTGCTTTAATCCTACATATGACAAAGAACTTTATGTACTTGTTTGAGCTTTGGAGACTTGGCAACATTATCTATGGCCGAAGGAGTTCGTAATACACACTGATCATGAGTCATTAAAGCACTTGCAGGGACAAGGTAAATTGAACAAGAGGCATGCGCAATGGATGGAATTCATTGAAACATTTCCATACGTCATTCGGTATAAGCAAGGTAAGGAAAATGTGGTAGCGGATGCGTTGTCGCGAAGGTATGTATTGCTAACTACTCTTGATTATAAGTTACTTAAGTTTGAACATATTAAGAAATTGTACGAAAACGATGTTGATTTTTCGGATATTTATTTGTCATGCAATAAAGGGGCGGTTGATAAGTTCTTTAGGCATAAGGGGTATTTATTTTGGGAAAATAGGTTATGTGTTCCTAATTGTTCTGTTCGGGAGTTGTTAGTAAGGGAGGCACATAGTGGTGGATTGATGGGACACTTTGGGGTTCAAAAGACTTTAGATGTATTGAAAAAGCATTTTTATTGGCCTAAGATGAAAAGCGATGTCGAGCGAATTTGTAGTCGATGCATAGGTTGTAAAAGGGCTAAGTTTAAGGTTTTACCTCAAGTTTTGTACACACCTTTACCTACACCTAGAGAGCTTTGGTTGATATCTCGATGGACTTTGTTTTGGGTTTACCTAGGACTAAAGAGGTCGGGATTCTGTTTTTGTAGTTGTAGATAGGTTCAGCAAAATGGCGCATTTTATACCATGTTACAAAACAGACAATGTCACGAACATTGCTGACTTATTTTTTAAAGAGATTGTGCGTTTACATGGGGTTCCTGGAAGCATTGTGTCGGATCGGGATGTTAAATTTTTAAGTCACTTTTGGAGAGTTTTGTGGGGTAAGTTAGGCACTAAGTTACTATTTTCCACAACTTGTCACCCACAAACGGATGGGCAAACCGAG
Organism: Olea europaea var. sylvestris; assembly: GCF_002742605.1. NCBI lineage: Eukaryota > Viridiplantae > Streptophyta > Magnoliopsida > Lamiales > Oleaceae > Olea > Olea europaea. The sequence continues at coordinate 31,174,831 of NC_036251.1, forward strand.
GTAGTGAATAGGACCATGACACAATTGTTATGCACAGTAATCAATAAAAATTTGAAAAGTTGGGAGGAGTGCCTACCATTTGTTGAATTTACATATAATCGAGCTATTCACTCTACTACGTCATATTCTCCATTTGAAATTGTATATGATTTTAATCCACTAACTCATTTGAATTTAATTCCTTTACCTGTGAATGAACGTGGTAGTTTAGATGACAAAAAGAAGGCGGAATTGGTTAAGTCACTCTATGAAAAGGTAAAAGCACAAATTGAAAGCAAAGGTAAGTTGGTTGCGTCGCAGGCGAACAAAGGTAGGAAGCGCGTGACATTCGAGCCAGAAGATTGGGTTTGGGTGCACTTTAGGAAGGAGCGGTTTCCGGAGCAAAGGAAGACATTGAAAAGATAAATGATAATGCATACAAGTTGGACCTTCCAAGTGAGTATAATGTTTCAGCTACTTTTAATGTATCTGATCTCTCTTTGTTTGATGCAAGTTCAGATTCGAGGATGAGTCCTTTTGAAAAGGGAGGGGATGATATAACCTAGGAGTCGAGCCCGACGAAGGCAAGTGCGAGACGAGACCCGTTGATAGTCAATGGCGGACCGATGACGCGATCAAGGGCAAAGCAAGTGAAACAAGCGATGAGATTACTCGTTCAAGAAACCATTGATGGAAATATATTCGGGACTCAAAATGGAGCAACTTTCATGTTCGGGTCGAAGGCCGAATCAACTTGGATCAATTTAATAACGAAGGTCAAAATCGGAGAGAAGTTTCAAGCCTATGCGGTCGTATAGGCATAAGTGACTCGCAGTCGTATGGAGGCTTACCGAAACTCAAAGGAGGCAACTTACTTGAACTATGCGACCGCATGAAATGAGCGTCGCGGTTGCATAGGTTAAATTTTTGGCGAATTTTCTATTTTGGTATTTTTCCATATTTTGTTAGTTTTTGGTTCATTTCCATATTTTGGGGATTATGCTCGACTTTTGCACAATTTTTACCTAGTTTTTAGGTTTAGTATAAATAGAAGTTTTCATTCAATTGTAAAAAACTTTTGACATATTTGATATTGAATTAAAGTGAGGCGTATTGTCTTCTCTTCATCGTTCTTCACTGAACAACTTCGAACTTATCAAGTGTTAACTTGTGGCGTTCAAACAACCGGATTCGATTTTTGGATTACGTGATCAAGGGGTCTTTCAAGCGTCGTTCTTGTTGGATTTTTTGGTTCGACTTTCTTTTGGGATTAATCCTAAACTCTTGGATTAATTTGTGTTTTCTTGGGTTCGTCTATCTCGTTGTGGGTTTCGTAGTCAACGTTGCTACGGAGTTCGCATTAATTAACATCTAAGTTTTCAAGTGTTTTGTCATTTTTTGGATGACTGGATTTTCGATTTATGTACCAAGTTTGTGTGTTGGGACACCATGCATACGTATCACACGTGTCTGTGAAAAACTGTCGTTCCCAACATTTGGTTGCTGTATTTCTTGACAGTTGGGTGAATCCCGACAGTTAGCTACAGACATTCTCGACAGATGACAGATGGCATTGTCCTGCCAGACGAGTGCAGTCATCTGTCGACACAGGCTTCAATGACAATGTCTCGACACATAACTGTGGGCACTGACGACATTACACGTGCGTTTAGAAATAACATGTCTGTCGAACATTCATATCCCATTACCGCACGTATTTTCGCACATTCAAAATATTTTTAGTAACATTTTTTTGAGTTCAACATTGCATGCACAATTCGACATAACATGTGTGTTGCAGTTTGGGTAGATGATCTGTTCTTATACGTTTCTCGTATTACTTGTTCCGATTGATGTGGTTGTATGCTCTTCAGTAGTACGTTTGTTCTTTGAAATATTCATTTGCTGTTGAATTATGGTATGACCATTATTGTTTCATCTGCAGGATACATGGAATTTCAATTTTGGGTGCTTGAGAATACACAGTTGCCCGTGCACATCTCTCAACGGAGCAACCTGAAGTACATTAAAACGGTGATCGAGCACTTGGACGATCGACTGCGGGCTGACTTTCGCAACTCCTGCCTTGGGTTTCTTGTTGACGTTCCTGAGATCTAGTTTTTCGCTCAACTAATCCAGACACTTGTGTGCCGAGGCATCCGTTCCGATAAGGCGCACGAGTTGTGGTTCAACGTGCAGGGCCACCTTACCCGGTTTGGACTGCAAGAATATGCTATCGTCACTAGACTGCATGCTGGCTCATTTTTGGAGGACAATCGGTACACAAAAGCATTGGAGAAGAGGAGGCTGAAGGAAAAGTATTTCAAATCATTGGAGAAGATTTCATGTTCCCAGTTGGAGAAGACCTTTGTCCGCGTGTCGACACCCCGGGCAAATAGATACAAGCTCGGGCTTGCTCTGATTGTGGAAGGAGTTATCATTGCTCCAGACAATAATGTTGGCATTGATGAGGACACGTTTTCCCTCGTCGACGACTTGGAGCTGTTTTTCCTATCCCTGGGCCAAAGTGGGGTATAGATGTTTGTTGAAGGAATTTCGGGGTACTTGGGCACGTAAAATGAGCGATGCAAAGATGAAGAACGAGAAGGACGTCAATTACCCAATTCAGGATTTCCAATTGCCATGCAAGCAAGAACAGCATTAAGTTTATGTTTTTTGTTTGTAAGTATTCGAACAATTTTCTACATTCTTTGGATGGATACTTATGTGACAAATTTTTTCTTTCTGTCCGGACAGATTTGGGAATATGAGGCCGTACTCGAACTCGGCGAACGCTTCGATCAGCGGGTGGGTGAACGATCGCCCCGGCTTTTGTGCTGGACCTCTACCAAACAAACGCAGCAGCGTACGTACGATGCGTTCTTCAGGGACGTACAGGTCGTGGACATTTTTAATTTGCCTTTTACTTATTTTGTTTTGTTGGGAATACTACGCAATATATTTTAACTACCCGTTCTCCCCTGTTTCTACAGCTGCACGTGCACGCCATACTACGTCCCACGGAGGCCGAGCGTGATCTCTCATACATTGCCAGTTTGGTGCCGTTCTCCGAACGTTCGGTGTAATTTTTTGACGACATCGCTAGGAGTGTTGTTGGGCCACAGTTCCATGAGGCGACATCGACCAGTGGGGGACATGATGGTAGCGCTACGGGTGACGGCCATGACGACGAGTCCAATGCAGGGGCTGAGGACGATGAGACATCTGCGAGCGATGATCGTTAGACATCGGAGGCCAACGACGACGATGGGTCTACGGATTATGAGAGTGGAGACAGCAGTCGCGATACTTTCAGCGAGATCGGTGCTGGTGACACCGAGGACGACGAAGATGCCTTAGGACGGCAGTCGGGTGCATTACACTCTCCAATGGGTGCCCCATCCACATATGGAAGGACGTGGAGGGCATGTTGCTGGACCAGCGCATCCTCATCGAGATGAGGTTGCGGACCGTAAAGCTTGAAATCATTCAGCACGTAACCGACGAGTTTACCAGACCGAGGGACTTTATATCTACCCTGGTGCCCTCGTCCAGTGGCACCTCCACTTCCGCTGCAGCTCATGTCGTGAATGAGCCAAACATTTGGGATGACCCCGACGAAGGTATGAGTTAGTTGTACTGCAACTTCCACTTACAACATTTCTGCAAAGCTGTGCAATTTTTCCTATGTGTTCACTTACAAATTTATTTTTTTAATTGCCCTCCTTGTCCCAACGAAAATTTGCATTCCGCCCCTTAGCCTTTGACTTAGTAAATTCTATTTGTTATTTCTTTGCCTTAAAGGTGAGAAGAATTGTTATTTCTTTGCCTTCACTGAATCCATATAATTCACGAGCTACATCATATTTATGGCATGTATTATTTATGATATATGAAAGGGTTGTTCATTTTTTGGTGATTAGATTGCATGCACGTTTCCTATTCCATGTGTGATTAAATTTTTTTGCTTTGTATGTTGATTGGATGGATAGTTACGAACATTCTGTGCTATGTCATTTTACTTTAGCACACACCTGATGCAAGTAGGCAGTAGATTCATTCGGAGGGTTGATTTTTGAGTTGATCATTTGTGTTGATCGAGGTGTGATGAGAAATTTCTGCAGAATGATCAAGAGTAAAGACAATGAATGCTAAGGCTAAATCAAGAGGTGTAGTGATTAGTACCAAAAAACATCTAAAGGGATCCAAACCTGGGTTCATGCCTGAAGGTACAACTATGGAGACTATTACTCCTATTCCATATGATGTCGTTAATGATCTCAAGGGGGGCTACTAAATTACTTCAATTCCATATTGGGATATGGTTAAGTAGAACGGAAATTGAGACTGGACATTTCTTTGTAGTCTAATTAAATTGATGTTCATGTTACTTGGTGAAGTAGTAGTATTTTATACTTTAATTTCATTGGAGTTGAAGGTGTTATAGCTATGCAAATGATTCATGATATTTAATGATTTTGTGTGTAATGGAGCGTGGTCGAAGTATTGAGGACAATGATTATTTTAAAATTCGCATTAGCGTGGTACGAATAATACGTTGTTATCTTTGCTACGTTGGCCTCAACATTACAACCGGTATCTGTTTATTTCAACATGCGTTTTAGTATAAATTAGCTTGTTCGTACAAATTATAATTTATTTGAACAATAGCTTGTTGTGTCACCCAATGTTCATCTTCATTGGCAGGGACATTAATTTTATCAATTTTTAATGCAATTAAAATGATGTAGAATTTAAAAACTGTATTCAATTATGACTAAGAACTACAAAAAATCAGTAAAGTAGTATAAATTCCAAATTGATTGTCAATCCAGTTGTAGGAACATTGTCATTGCTGGTCTTGTACATGGGTACAATATACTCATAATTCTCACCATTTATGAAGAGAGCTTAGGGGTGAAAGTACACTTACACCATAAACCATCACACCAATGGTCAATCAAGTGTTAAAAAGAAATGAATTGGTGGTTGGTTGCTAAATTGCTTTAAATGTCCTCAAAAACCTCCAGTATATAGCATGACTTACACTTTTGATGTGGGATACATGAAACTCTTTGTGAGGCATCTTGTAGCAGGAACGTATCTCAATATTTTAAGTATGTTTCTTCATATCAAAACTATGGCATCGTCTACGGGAAGCAATTCACCGCTGCCAGTTGAGGAGCCTTTGCCAACACCCGGTTCAACCCGGCAATGTCCCATCGTAATTTCTTCGGACGATGAGGAAGTGAGTTCGAATGGTGGTAGAAGAGTCATCACCGTCGTTCCCTTTCCGAACCTAGATGAAGTTGCAAGTGATGCAGGTGAGTCTCCAAGAAATGTGCTTGAATGGATCATCCCATTTATAGTTGCAGACGAAGTTGAACGTCACGAGGATGAAGGATAGGGTCGCGTTCCATCACCCGAGGTAATTGTCATCAGCTCGGATGATTCGGATGATGACAGTGGGGAAGAAGGTTCAAGTGTTAGCTTCGAGCGAAGTGTCCGATTTTGTTGCGTGTGTGGTTTTCTACGTATGTATGTATAGTGTTTTTTTTGTAAGGGATGGATTTTGTTACGTATGTACCAATTGTATAGCATGTAGGAAACTCCTGTTGGCATGTTATGTGTATTTTGTATTTTGTTAAGCGAACCGTAGAACAACTGTCGAGAATGACAGGCACCATCTGTCGGGAACGACAGTTGAACTGTCGGGGTTTATTCGCAAATTTTCTGTGTCTGTAATATGCATATGAATTATAACATGTATTTTGGATGAACGAACACACCCGCATGTGTACATTCAACGTACTTTGTGAACAATGCCAACAGTGTTATATACTAAAAATGATGTGTTCGTAATATGCATATGAAAGGAAACAAGTATTTTGGTTGAACGTTTCCTATTCTGTACATTCAATTTACATTTGTGAACAATGACAACAATGTTATGTACAACAAAATTATATTTTGGTTCGAGGGTGTTATGCAGTACGTTGTGCCTATTTGCGTACTGTAATTGTGAACATAAGAAAGAGTATTGTTTATGCGTAAGAGAATGAAAACAATATTACAATATTTATTTACATTGTCATAAATAAACGACATCGAGTGAACACTTAACTTACAACTTCAACCACTCACGTACAAAATGCTGTTTACATTGGACGTGGTACAGTGGGGTTCGAACATGTGGTCCGGTTATGACCAAGTCTACCGCAGCAAGTGCATTTCCTCAGTCGTGTGGTACACTCGTGTCTGGATCGCTTACGTCGTGTGAGTGGTCTACCTGGAGGACGACGTACACTGGGGGGCATAATAGGAGTACCTGTAATTTCGGCTGGAACAATCCAGTCCACTTCATGCAAAACAGGATATATAGCTTCTCTATAGGCACCCTTCCAGTATTCGGATGTGTAATACGATGAGCATAGATCGTACAATAACTTACCTCTCAAGCAAGCAGCACGGGCTGCGTGAACGCACGACATACGATTCAGTTAGAACTCACGACAAGTGCAAGTGTTTTCGGAGAAGTCTACGATGTCCATGTCGTTGGATATTCCAACTTGTGTTAAGTTATCTGTCAAGCCATGCGCTTGCAGCCTAGTACTTGCTTCGAACGTCGTTCGTAACTCATTCTCCATCATTGGTGACAGTACGGTACTGCATGCGATTGCACTAGCTCGACGTTCATAAAACCACTTATGCATAGTATGCCGAATGTGTTCCACGAAGCACGTGATCGGTAACGAACGGGCATGTCTCAACATCGAGTTCAAAGATTCTATGTTGTTGTTGGTCAAAATATTGTACCGTTGGCCAACAAATAGTGCTCGTGACCAAAATGGAAAATCTGCTCGCTCCAAGTACTCGTACATTCTTACACTTATCCTACGAAGATGTCCCATAAGTCTTTCAAACTCTTTGGTCCGGTAAGTTCTTGCGGCTCTTTTGAATAGAAATATTGAACTTGCGTTGTTGTACCTCTGGATTAAATTCGTTTCCATATACCAGACATAGCACCCGTGGTGAGCCCGAGGAAATAGTTGGGCAATGGCGTTTTCAATACTATTTTTCCTATCGGAAACAAACACCAATTCGTCCGAGTCACCTATAAGATCTTTCAAATTTGATAAAAATCACATCCACGATCTATTCATTTCGGCATCAACGATCCCCGATGCTAACGGATAAATCTGTTTGTTGGTGTCTTGGGCAGTTGTCAGTAGAAGGGTACCTTTGTATGGACATTTCAAGTGACTGCCGTCAACACAAATAACTGACCTCAGGTAGTACACGTAACCCCGAATGCTTGCACTGAAAGCTAGGAAAAAGTAGTAAAACCTGTTACGAGAATCTACTTCGATACGTGTTACTGTCTCTGGGTTACTCTCTTCTAGGACGTGTCAGTAGGAAGAAAGTTTTTGAAAACTATCACCTGGTGTACCATGTAGCATATGTAAAGCAACGATCTTCCTCCTACGTGCTTGATGGTAACTAATTTTCACACCAAACTCACGTTCCATATCACGTACAATAGCGGTAGGATTATCCAATTTCTCCATAATCTGCTCGGCAATTACGGAACTAGTGGTACGTCGATGTGCATTACGATGATAATCTATGGAACATGTGTGCACATTGTTGAATTTGCGGATCACGAAGATGGCAGACTGCTTGACACTCGAAGCACGTAACATCAACTTGCAATTATCGTCCGCGCATACAACTGTTAACTTTTTTAGGCTTGACCTGCTAACTTGAAATTGAAGCTTATCTCCCAAAGCAAGTAGACGAATTCTCGAGTCAACTATTTCTTGGTAAAAAATATTTGCCTCTCGGTAAGATCCGATGTATTCATAGTGGAAATCCAGTCGCATGTATCCGGACTTTTGGAATGTGATAATAGTTCTTCGTCAATGTTAGCAATATTACCAGTATTTGCACCATGTAAAGGGTCGTTGAACATCTCATCTAATGGTGCAGCCCCAACATCGAAAATTGGAGTATCAGCTGCATTATTGTTTGGGACACTATGCTGATGATTGAGCTTGTCGTCCTATACGATTTGGCGATCTTCCACTGCGTCAAACAATTGTTGGTTGTAATTTGTATCCCTCTCCATTTCAACACTTGACAGGCCGGTTTCCAAAGTCGTAACGCATAGAGCAATTTCCTTATGAACTGATATGTATCAATTTACGTCTTCATCTTCGAGTATTTCGGCCGGCGGTATATTCATGTTGGGAACTTTGAACTTCAATTCCATTTTTGTGGGCGGATCGTGAACACCAAGTTTATTGTTCAACCGTAACAATAGCCCCGGTAGTGTAATACTGCTCGGCACTAAAATGGAAGTGGTTTTATCCCCAGTCCACTTCCATTCATCATTCACATGAACGAACTTTCCCCCATATGATACGATGAATCTCAAATTATTGTTCATACCTAAAATATTGGGATTGCAACGATAAGAATTATGCGCAATCAATATGTCGATTATATAATAGCATGGAAGTGACACGTTCGAATATTTAAACCTATGCAATAGTACAAGGTCAAATGAAGGGTGTCAAGAGTTTTTAGCTGTCCAATTCGACAGTTTAGTTATCTATCCCGACAGTTTATAAATGTCGGGTTCAACAGTTAAGATGTCGATCCCGACAGTTTCGAAATGTCGAGTTCGACAGTTCAACTGTCGAAACTGTCGAGAAGCTTCAAATGTGTTTGGTAGCATTAGTGGTTATCATCATTTCTCAACTACAACAACTACAACATCATAACCTATTTCCAAAAATAAATAACTGAATGCTTCATTAAATATGGAATACTTCACATTTTCCTAAATATTTTTGGTATGTTTTTCCTTCAAAAATATTTAAAAAAAAAAGAACATGATGATTAATAGTAGTGATTATCATGTTGTTTTTAACATTTTAAAAAGAGTAAGCTATTACATAAAAATATAAACAATTCGTAATAACTGACCTTTTAAAATAGATGAAGAAGATGGATGAAGTAATATCTTCTTGATCAAGAAGAAAATGGATGAAGAAGATGAATGAAATAATGGTTTGTTTAACAAGAAATTTGTTTTTTTTATGTTGACTAGGGTTTTTAAGGATTTTATATTCATTTTTTATTAACTAAATTCGTATTTTACAATATAATATTCATATATTCAATGATTATAATATACAAATTCAACAATTAAATCACAACATTATTTATTTTGAAAAACAAGAAAGTGACATTTTTGTACAAATTGTGTGCACATCAAAATTTTTTGTGCATTTTCAAAAAAAGTGACATTTTTGTAAATTTCCCATAATCTATTTAGTTAGCCTGATACTATTTCATTTGTGGGTATTGTAGAGTGAAATCTAGGATTAATGTGGATTTGGGGATATCTAAAATTAAAGTTCAGTATGCAACCGTTTCTTAGTTTAGGGTTCAGATTGGGTTAGAAATGCATTGGGTCTGATGTGATGAAAATTGAATTATACCATGGAGAGGAAATTGAATTGGGTCTGATTTTGGGAGAATTGAATCTCATTTTGGGGTTGGAAGAAAAAAATTATTATAATTAAGCCTCCATTTGACCCCCATTTTCTAAAAATGAAAATGGGTAGAAAATGGGGGGAATAATATTTTTTAGAAAAATGAGTGGTTGAAGAAGAAGGAAAAATTTTCGATTTACGTGTAATATTATTTTATGGAAGATTGTGTGGTTGAAAATAGGAGAGAAAAATTGAATGTAATGTAATTGAATTTAATAGGGATCAAACAGGGGCTAATTGAATTTTGGTTCAAGCTGTCAAAACTTTAACACCATAACGTTCACATATTATTTCGATCTGCACATGAACTGATGAATTTTAAATGGGTGGCAAATGATTAATTTTCTCTAAAGGTGAATGAGCAATTGGTAATATTTTATTTCTAATTGAGTAAGTAGTAATCGAAGTCAAAGGTCAGTGGTTGATTATTTAGGGCCCGTTTGGTAGGGATTTCGAGAATTGATTTTTTGACCGTTAGAAGAAAAGTGGGGTCCACATGTGAGAGAAGAAGTCAAAAATTACGGCTTGAATAGTAAAATAACGGTCAAAAAATCAATTTTTTGGGGCAAAAAATCCCTACCAAACGGGGCCTTAGTGCTTATTTGATAGGGATTTTGATAATTGATTTTGTGATCGTTAAAGATAAAAGTGGATATTACTTGTGAGAGAAGAATTTAAAAATGACGACTGAAATGGTGAAATAACGATCAAAAAATTATTTTAATTAACTTTTAAGCTATACCAAATAAGCTCTTAATTAACTTACCTCAATGATTGGACCCCAATGCGAGACAAGTAGTAATGTTCGGGGACGGTGTGAGAATTTGCCTTAAAATAATTTAAAAAACGCATACAAAAAAATCAGAATTAAACGAACCGAGCGGTGCTGACGTCTCTCATACGCTTCATTTATTGGATCCCTCTTTTCGCCTTTCTTCAGTCTGGTAAATTTTTCTGCATTCTCTACCTAAATTGATCATCATCATTAATTTTTTTTTCAAGTTTCAAATTCTTGATGGTATGATTTCTAACATCCTGAAATAATTATATAGGATTACTTCTTTTGCCAGGGTTTTGTTTTCTGCTTATATTTGTGAAGAAAAGGAAATTTGAATCAAATCAGATGGCCGCTCCACCCGCCAGAGCTCGAGCTGATTATGATTATCTCATCAAGCTACTATTGATCGGCGACAGTGGTACGTGTTTTTTACGCACTTACAATTATGACGTATTAACATTCTGACCGAGATGTGTGAACGCGCCTTTAATTCGATATTTGATTTTTGGCTGGGGTTATATTTAAGATCTTTTGATTAATTTTTTGATAGAGTTTTTTGTGATGGGATAGTGTAACACGTCATACGATTTTCTGATAATTTGTGTTTGGCTCATTGGGCAGTTAGGAAAAACATGTTAGATGAGGGTAACTCTGTATAAACCTATATATCTGCTAAATAGTATGGATAAACGCGTGGGGAATTAAATATTTTCAGTTTATTCCTTTGGGGAAAAGATACGCTCTTTAATAGTTAATATGTATGCACATGTTTGAGGCTAGTTGTCTAATGAATCGTTGCAGATTATATGCTTATGTTTGCTGGTATGCATTAGTGTTTTTGAACTTTTTAATTTTTAATACAGATTTAAATCCATAGTTTTTTTTTTTTTTTTTTTTTTTTTTTTTTTTTTTTTGGGGGGGGGGGGGGGGATATTTTATGATTTTTGTACTTTTTGATCACCAAGATACTAATTTAACGAAGAATGACTAGAATTTAAGTTGAGGGAAGTCAACAGGCCATGGATAGTAAATATTCTAAAGGATAAGTTCTGATGCTCTTTGGAGGCCCCAGTAAAAGTTTTAATTGACAAGAAGATGATAAGTTTTTACCTATACTTTAGGATAATTATTCAAATCATGATCTGAGCTAAACTGTACATAAATTATATAAATGAAAAATCTGGATAAGGTTATTGGAGATTTTGTTATCTTGTCTATAAAGTTGTGTTTAACCTGAAATAAGTAAAGCCCCTCTGAAGGTATTCTAGCTGCCCCATTTCGTCCACTTTCGGGAATGAGGATAACTGGTTGTTAATTGTCGGTTGTGTTTGTTATAAAATTGAAACCATTGATTTTGATGACCAATGGCCGTTCAGTGTTTCAGAAGAATGTGCTGGAACTGGGTGATAAAATTTATCTTCGGCTGACTTAAAAACTTGTTGTAATCCTATAATTATTTACTGAACTCCATTTTATTGGAAATAAGGTTTAACATGTTATTGTTGACCGAAGAAACTTTTTCTGCATATCTTTATTATTTTTGCTTCTTATTGGTCTAGTTATTCTGTTTTGTCGTCAGATAATAGATTTTTATGTTTTAATTCTAGTTTAATGTAACTGAGATTTGCCTTCTTTTTTCAATATGTATTTTTCAGGTGTGGGTAAGAGTTGCCTTCTTTTACGGTTCTCAGATGGCTCTTTCACCACCAGTTTCATAACCACCATTGGGTAGATATCTTTCAAATATGCAATAAGTTCCTCCAGTTTGGCTTTTCCTCAATCATCTGCCTTCTGTATCTGGTTCAATTTTGTTATGCAGCATCGACTTCAAGATTAGGACCATTGAACTTGATGGGAAACGAATTAAACTACAGATTTGGGATACTGCTGGACAAGAACGATTCCGAACTATCACCACTGGTATGCATATGATCAATGCAGATTTCTACTCCACTTCCCATCTCATTTCTCTAGAGCACTATTTAATTTGCGTCATGTTCTTGTGCAAAAGCTTTAAAGTTTATAATTGCTGGGGGAATGCTGAAAAACTCTCTCAATGCCTTTATGTCTGTGAGAGTAGAAATTCCTGAGGTGTCTTGTGGATAACCGAGATGAATGTAGAGGAAAGAAAAGATTTTTCTAAAATAATTATATCCCACATACTTCAGGAACCAAATACTGGTAATTGGTGGAAAAAGACTTCTAAACTTTTTTGGGGCAGGCAAAGCAAGAAATCTTCATAGTTGCACTTTATTACTATTCATTCTAGTTTTTCCCTATAAATTTGAAACATGTTACTTTTACAAGTATTTTATTATGGTCAAATTTTCTATTTGCCTATTAATATGCATTTATGTTGTAAAAGAAATTTTGTTCCATAACTAGACTCCAGGGGACTTTTCAATTTGGGAGAATTTTGATATTCAAATTAGCTATGTCATAGACTACATCCATTTTTTGTAGTTTACTCTGTTCTATGGTTCGAGCTTGATGATTGGACATAATCAATGAATCGGGCTAATACGACTTAGCTTTACAGAAAATAACTATGCGATGCCTTTTGCTATGAATTTTGTGAGTTGATTATCTCTGTCCATTTTGGAGACAGATTTATATGTAGTTTTTTCAAATTTTGAATTATGACATTTTCTATCTTTAACCATGGAAGGAAGGATTAGTGAATATAAATCATACTGAGGACCCCCATTCTCAATTGTTCCATCTATTACATAAAAGCATACATCACATGGAATATTTCCTGTCTGGTCAATGTATATTTTTAAGTGTTCATGAAGTTGTGCTTTTTGGGAATTGATTCTTTTGATCATCATTTGGTCTTCTCTATCTGCATGTTCCACTGTATCGTTCTCGTGTCTTGAAGATTCCAAGCTTTCTTTTTCTAAGTAATTGCTTCTTCTGCAGCTTACTACCGTGGAGCAATGGGCATATTGCTAGTGTACGATGTGACTGATGAATCGTCCTTTAACAGTAATTACTCCACATTCTTACCATCCTTTTTTATTGATGTATAATTATCCTCCATTCATTGGCCCAGTAGAGGACTCTTTGAATTGAATCCTTGAATTTTTACTTCCCTTAATTGTCACTAATTTTTGTTATTACATATTGAGTTTTCAATTTCATGACCAACTTCTTGTGATGTAATATGTTCTATCTTGTCAAAAGACCCAAAATTGACTTCTGCTTTTGTTTAGACATTAGGAATTGGATCCGAAACATTGAACAACATGCTTCTGACAATGTCAACAAGATATTGGTGGGTAACAAGGCTGACATGGATGAAAGCAAAAGGGTAAGCTCGCGCTCTCTCTCTCTCTCTCTCTATCTTACAGACACTGTTTGTGCATATATGTCGGCATGCATCTTTGATGGTTAGCATGGGTGTATGCATGTGCGATTCTTGGAGTATTCTTCTGGTAGGCAATATCTAGTGGCCTAGAAGAGCTCAATCAAATCTGAATTTAATGAGCATTATTTCATTCAATAGATTTTGAAAAATTCCAAGCATTAAAACAATAGGTGAAAAGTGACGGACAGGCATATAAGGATGTCATGGCAGAATGATTAACCAGACAGATGCATATCATTTCCGTGCATCTTTTCAGGGGTGTGTCCATATGTGGGACTTCGGTGCATTGCTCTGACTGGGGATATCTAGAACTCAAAGAACTTGGAATTTGGCAACAATTGTTTCATGCAAATCAAATTATACTCATCTGACGGATTTGAAAATTCCAAGCATTGGAAAAGGCAGGTTAAAGTGATGGAAAGGCATATAAGGATGCCTTTCCAGGTAGGTTAGCCAGTCACATGCATATAATTTAAGGGTTTTGCTATGTGTACACTGGGTTTTACACCCCCAGTGTACCACCCCGCACTCCCTCACAATAGAGGGGCCTGCGACTTTTTTCAATAGATTTTGAAAAATTCCAAGCATTAAAACAATAGGTTTTTTTTTGGCCCCCCCCCCCCCCCCCCTTCCGGTGAGGGGACTGTACACCGGGTGTCAAACCTGGTGTGCAAAACCCATAATTTAATTGTTTTCTAATGTGCATACATTAGCTTGTTTTTGCAATTCCAGATTGATCTGACCCCACTTTCTTCTATTCTCTCATCTACAGGCGGTTCCTACCTCCAGGGGTCAAGCACTGGCTGATGAGTATGGAATTAAATTCTTCGAGACGGTAAGTAGTTCTTGTTGCTGATTTTGGAATTGCATACAGAAGAATTCTCCATAATACTGTTATGTAAAACAGAGTGCAAAGACAAATATGAACGTGGAAGAGGTTTTCTTCTCGATAGCCAGGGATATAAAGAAAAGACTTGCTGAAACTGACTCAAAGGCTGAGGTCTCGAGTGCTTTTTTTTCCCTTTTGGGAATGTCTTTTCTTGTTTGTGCATAATCTTGGGTCTGATCTATCCGTTTTTGGGTAATTGCAGCCTCAAACCATTAGGATTACCCAACCGGACCAGACAGCAGGGGCGGCTCAAGCTGCCCAAAAATCAGCATGCTGTGGTTCTTGAGAGAGTGCATTGGAAATAGGATGACCAGATACGTCCTTAAATTGACCTTTTGAGGGAGGAACTAGTTTTGTTATGACAACATCGGTGTTGCTCCTACTGTCATCCCTCTCATTATTTATGGTTGATTCACAATTGTGTTTTGGTGGCAGATCGTTCTTATGAATGTTTTATTGGGTTTGACTCTGTTTTAACTTTTGGTTAAATGATTTCTGTTTCTTTTCTAGTGTAAAGTTCAATACAAGTGAACCAGAAAGTGGAGAACTAGTTTGAAGTTGTAAACACCATCTCTTTATCTTGTTTGAACAATTTTGAGGTGTTGCATTATCTACTCTGCCCCCACACCCCACCTTGCTCCCCCAGTTTTCATCCCCAGAATCGATTTAAGCAGTTGGATTTTGCTTTAACCGTTTTTGAATATCTTTATCGACACTTCCATAGACATCACCATGAGCCATATATTTTTTGATGAATTGCACTGAAACTGTATCATGGAAAAGTGTAATCTAATGTTTGCACTTATTTTGCATCACTGTTACATTTTGCAGTGAGGGGGCAAGGGGGTGGAGGGGGTGTAATTATTATTGCATGCAACTTTTCCATCAATCTCCCTTTTGGGATGATGGGTTAATTCCCAGAATGCCCTGTTCCACTTCTCGTATTGGAAATTTTCACACCTTATTTCAACTTTAAAGTAAGTTCATGTGATACTTTAATCAACAAAATTTCGACTTATATTGGCGCATGGTTGAGTATTCCTCTATCATACGCGGGAGAGCGGAACTTGTGCAAACCATTCTACAAGGAGAATGTGGCTATCTATCTTCCCCATGCCGGCAATGGTTGCTTCTAAAATCATTAGTTTGTGCCGTAAGTTGCAATGGGGGTTCAAAAAACCATTGACGGCTTGGAATCACAACTGTTGCCAAGGCATGAAGGTAGGCTTGGTTTTAGAAACATTAGAAGTTGGAATGTTGCTCTACTTTCCAAAACACTTTGGAACATCCACAATAAAAAGAATTCTCTTAGGATAAAAATGGGTGAATCTGGTCCATCTTTGCAGTAATGACATTTGGGAATATATGATGATGAAAAATGACTCTCCATTACTTTAAAAAGTGATGGAAATCAGGGACAAAATTATTGAGCAAAGGGGCACGGTCCAGGTAGCTGCTAACCAGTTATACAGCTGGACACAGGAGGGCAAATTTCGCACAATGGCTGCTTATGAGTTCTTTAGATCGAAGGGTGTTAGGGCTGGTCGGGCACCTACTGTTTGGAATGGTTCTATCACTCCAAAGCATGAATTTATCCTTCGACTAGGAGCTTAGGCCAAATTGCAAATGAAAAACAGATTATGGCACTTAGACTTGGATCGAAAGTGCTCTTTTTGTTGGCAAACCGAGGAGGCAGCATGACACATTTTTTTCTTGTCCGGTCAGCAAAGCTATTTGGGAACAAGTTCGTTGTTGGTTGGCTATTAGACACAACATATCAACCTTGTTGAGTTCGTTGAAATGGATTAGAAAAGAAGGTCGAGGAACAAGTTGGCAAAGTAAAGCTAAGTGTATAGCACTTGCTACCACTGTGTACTATACTTGGACAGCTAGGAATAGAAACATTTTTGAAAATCTTAGGCCAGAAGTAGATTCTATTGTGAGAAGGAATAAAAAACACATATACAAAGCTATGTTTACTTTGTATTCAAACGTTTTCATCAAGTTTGAATCTTTAGTTATGCGTTATTAGACAATTGTTAGTACATCTTTATTTTTGGTTATTTAGGTGTGTCTGGTGTATATGTATTCTCACTCGATCTTGGATTGCTTGGGTATGTCCGATGTACTTGTAAATGAATTTTGATCTATAAAATTTTTCATTTACCGATCAAGAAAAATTCACATCTTATTTGACAGATGAGCACATGGCATAGTCATTAGCTTGTTTAAAAAAGAAAACAGTTTTTGACAGTTTTTTCATCAATCAAAATCTGCCAACTGAGATTTGTCGAAGTGGTGTCAGTATTTTTCTGTACGAATGACATTACTCTCCATTATAAAGATCAAAGTATAGTGCCTTAAAATTACACCTTGAAAGTTGAAACCTGTCTCTGCGTGTCTTTCTTTGAATGGATAAATATCAATGATTCAACCTGTCAACAAGTTTAGAAGTCTCATATTTCGAAGAGAAAAAAAGGTTTAATAGTCTTAATAGAAAATTTGACTTCCTTGTCAAAGTGGTAGGTAAAGTGATTTTTAGCTAATGTCACATAAGCACTATTGCTTCGTCAGCCACCGTCTTGCCATCGAAGGTGAAAGTTTTGTGTCGCCTCACCTACCTTTGAGGCGTTAGAAGCGTAGCCCAACGCTTTGTATTTTCCTGTGATGCACGGAACTCTTAGCTGGGTTGTTGCATCGCCGCAGTGGGGCGATTTAGAGGAACCCAACCTTTGTGCGCACCATGCGGGTCTCTTTTTAGTTGAGGTCCAACACTCCAAGTTCTAATGTTATGTGCAAGTCGCAATCTCTCACATCTTAAGCAATACGTGATTTAATTGACGTGACATTTATAAAGGTATTTTGCAAGCAAATTTCGACTAATCCGCCTAAAATGGGGTTTAGGAGATCACATGCCTATGATAGTAGAAAAAGCTATTTGTACTCTTGGACTAACAAGTTGGTTGACACGCTTATGTGGAAGGCAGAATAAAGAAAATAGAAAAAACATAAAAACTGGGCCGGTTTCTTCAATTGGCGGACGGGTCCCATTTAAAAATACCAAATAGGTTCAAACTGGCACGTAGATCCCCTTTTTAATTTTGCCCGCAAAAGGGTGCGGTTAGTTTTCATTTCATTTTCTATTTTCATTTTCAAAACGATTTTTAAGTTTTTCTGAAAATGGCGCGTTTTTCGCGTTTTGAGCATTTTCGACATTTATAACTGAAAATGCTGAAAACGCTAAAAAGTCATTTTGCGTTTTCAGTTATAAATTTTAACTCGTTTTCGAAAACGAAGGACCAAACGCGTTTTCCGCGTTTTCGAAAACGAAAAACAGAAAATGGGCCGAAAACGGCAAACCAACCACGGCCTAATTTTTGCTTTGCCTACGATTTTTCTCAGTCGCACCCATATTTTCTTCCCAATGAATTGTAGATTTCTTCGCTGATTTGTAGCAGAAATCGGGCATTTTGTTACAGAAACCGGGGGCATTGCTTCGCTGATTTCTCTCGATTTCTCTTCGTCACGGCGTTGCTTGAGGTACCCAATACGGGGGTTAATTTCGAAAGCAAACAGGAAGGCAAAATCTGGTTAGATTCGAAGAGATGACGGACAAAGTTATTCCCCTTCCTCATTTGAGTTTGATTTCTCTTGATTCCTCTTTGAGTCGTTATTGTCATGTAGCAAACATAAGATTGTTCCTGATAGTTTACACAATTTCAAAGTTTGATTGTCAATAAGTTGTTAAACATAATTTTGACGTTCTGTGGGTGGAAAGTTTAACCCATATATTATGTAGTTCAACCTTCTCTTTGTGGTATGTGAGTTAGCTCAGAGATCCACCATTGGCCATTGGAATGTAAACAAATAGCCACTCGAGGTAACTTGAATTGTGTCCCAGCCTATGGATTAGTGTACATTTTTCACACAAGTAGATGTGCTAATGAATGATCTTTGACCTTTCGAACCAAAAGATGACGGAAAAAGTGATTAATAAAACTCCTAATTTTGGTATCGTTTGTCCAATTTGATACAGTTTTGGACCCTAGAAACTGCATCAAAATCGGGTGTTTTGGGCTCAAATGTTTAGGACCATCTTAAATGATCTTTGGGTTGAATAAACATGTCCTAGATTCTACACCCTTACTTAGTGAAATGATGGAAGTCTGGTATATAAAAAAATGCTAGACCTAGTCATACTAATTTGCAGCAAGCAATGTTCGAGTACTTGTGTTCCAAGGATGAATTATATGCAGGTACTTGTGTTCGTTATAATTTTTCCTTTTTTGTGGCAGCGAAAGAAATTTCGGAAGAGGTGAAGAATGATATCTTGTTAGAATCAGATAACAACAATATGTTGGAAAGTGTTAACTTAGTGGATGATGGAACTGCAGGATTAGATTGTATGATTGTGCCCAAGGTAGGTATGAAGCTCGATGATGAAAAAGAAATGTTTGATTTTTACAAAAGATATGCGTACAACGTGGGCTTCCCGGTTAGGAAAAGAAACTCGCAAAAGGATGATGACGGAATTGTGAGATATGTTGTGTTTACATGTAGCCGTGATGGTCGAAGGAGTAGTACCACAAGCGGTTCTATGAAGCCGCAAACTACCATTCAAACAGGTTGTAAAGCTAGGCTGATTGCACCTGTAGATGCATGCGGAGTATGGAGAATTAATATAGCCAATCTCATTCACAATCATAAAACCAACCCTTCAAAGTCCAGGTTATATCGTTGCAAACCGAGAATTGAGTGCCCATGTCAAACTACAGCTTGAAGTGAACGACATGGCAGGGATTCCGTTGCATAAAAGTTATAACTCTACAATTGTAGAAGTAGGGGGTGTGAGAATATGACTTGTATCGAAGAGGATTGTTGAAATTAAGTTGAATAGGTGAGGCGGTTAAGATTTGGAGAAGGAGATGCCGCAGCGATACATGTTTACTTTTCGAACATGCAAGCAAAGTGCTCAAGTTTTTTCTTTATTATGGATTTAGACGAAGAGTCGCGGTTGAGGAATATTTTCTGGATAGATAATAAGAGTAGGCAAGCATATAAGGAGTTTGTGGACATGGTAACATTCGATACCACGTACTTAACTAATAAGTATGACATGCCATTTGCGCCGTTTGTTGGAGTTAATCATCATGGACAATCAACACTCCTTGATTTTGCAAGAAAGTGCATAGTAGTAGTAATTATTTGTCTCTTATGCAAGGCTATCCAACTTCAGTCAAGGAAAGGAGAACTAAGGCAGGCCCAAGTCCACTAGAAGAAGTTGAATCGGTCCGATACTCCATGTAGCAACCAGTCTCATATTCACAACGTCTGATGGTTCGTCTCTTTCCATTGATCACTGAATATGATTTGCACTTTTCGATTACATCATGATATGGTGCAGGGTGCCGGTGAAAGTTATGCATTTACACAACAACAAACGACTCCCAATTTTATCCAATTGGATTGGACAAATGATATGTTGTATGGTGAGGGTAATTATATGGTTGAACTTCCGCAATGTTTTTTAAGTCATACTTCGTTTGCGTAATAACCTTTTCTACTTCACAGCTGGACAAGCAATGCCTAATTACATTCCAAATGTACCTCTCTGGCATGGACCGAACTTTTGATGTTATACGAAGAAGAATGATGGACAGCTATTCACAAGTTAATTAGAAAATGGAGATGGGTTGTGTATTTATGTTCTCCACTTCATCTTGCTCTATTTTTCCTCTTAATCTTTTAAAAGTCGTAGCATATTGTTTTCCCAAAACTAAATGAGATTGTGAGTTATTAATTAATAATTTATTTGTCAGTTTGTGTACTGCAGCTTTGTTCTTAATTTGAGGGTTGGAATCTTAATTTTGCTTCTACTTTAACCAAGTATTTGTAATGTGTCTAAGCTAAATTTTTTTGATGTCTTTCTTGCTTAATTAATTAGGCTCTTATTCGATTGATGATGGGAAGGTTGAAGGATAAATGTAGAACTCTTTTTTGGTGTAAGAGGTGAACATGCGTTTAGAACTTTTTTGCTCACTTGACTTCTTTTAATTGCGCAGAATATGTCCAGCAGAAGACTAGATGCAGTCAGTGCAGTAACACCATGGCTAGAGGAGTGCTTTTGGTGTGGCACCTATGGACTTATCATCATCACCATGGCTGGAGCATGAATACATTTTGTGTTGTTTTATGGAAATGTAATACAGTGAACCAAGTTGCAATATTGGATTTCTAGTTTTATGGACCGAACGTTGTGAACATGTTTTAATGCTGTACAAGCAGTGAACAAAATTTATGGACCGAATGTTGTGAACATGTTTTAATGTTGTACAAGTAGTGAACAAATTTTTAAATAATTAAATTTCCTAGAGTTAGTGGACGAAGAACAGCAAAGCATGATTTATGACATTTTTGATATGGTAGAGTGTACACTATTGAACCTGGTAGGAAAGAAAAAGATGTCCAAAGCTCATCGATTATTCTATGCAATATAGTGTAGAGTATATTACCATCTACTACAAGGTTCCATTCTCACTGATTATTGTTGGGCATGGGGCAGGATTTACCAAAACCCAGCCATTTCAAGGGCTATAGCACTTGAATCTATGGCTATAGCACTTAACACAATGAAAAACACAAATTGTAGTCCACTACTGTTAACACCAACATCTTTAACATAGCGATTCAAATATCAAAAGCGAATATATTACAATGGCTTGTTCGGTTCACCAACGGCACATATTACACATGAACTACTAATAACACAACACATTTTGTTGGCCCCTTCCCTTTCATAAGAAAATATAACCACTACTCATGTTGGCCCCTTTCCTTTCACATCAACTCCCACACTTTCATTGGCCTTCCTTATAGTCACGTTCAAAGAAATCTCAATGTCTCGTTCCTCGGACACCACGTGACAAGGAGATTGGAACATGCGAGAGAACTGCTGAACTTGGTCGAGTGATGCATGATTATTCGAGTTAAAGGTAACATCACTTGATCCACAGCTTGATTCTCCCTCATCGACCCATGCCCAATATTTACAGTTAGCACTGCAGCAGTTGAACAGTCTTCCCTTATTCTTCGTCTCCCTCTCGATGTCGAAGCACTTCATAAATCCACTTTTACACAAGGGCATCACCTTTTATTTGGGCAATCCGCAAACAAGTGGCCCTTTTCTCTACAGCTATGACAAAGACCGGCGTTCTTTCCTGGCATGCTATACACAAACGACACACAGATTACACTACATTAAACAATTAAACAACATTTTTAACAAAATCCCCTTG
>NC_036251.1:31197085-31205380 GCF_002742605.1 Olea europaea var. sylvestris
TAATTTATATATAATAATCTCAAAACTAACATAATTTATTAAAAGCTCTTTTCCTCTTCAGAATTTATATGAACTCCAGTCGACACCCAACACAGTCTTGAGCCACCGGCACCACACATTTCTTTTTCAGTTTTTTCATGCCTCTTCAAAATTGAATTGAAATCCATTATACCAAATCGAAGACAAAGAGATCCTAAATTTTTGGTGATAATATTTGCTACGAATAAAGTTTCATATCAATAATTTTTTTGGAGCAAACTAAGGTAAGAATCTAAAATTAAATGTGATTCGTAATATCATACAAATATAAACTTGTGTAATTGTTATATTTAGATATTATAAACAATTGTTTTATTATTGTGGTTGGTTATTCTCTTTGTCTAATTAGTATTCTTTTTTCAGATATGATCACGAGGTCTTGTTGGACATCATTATATTTTTTGGGCGTTATATCTAGTTTAGTATACTTGTATTATGACGTTATTATATCGTCATTAGCTTAAAAAATGTGAACAAAAATGAAAAAAAAACTATATTTTAGTTTATTGTGATTTCACTTTGATTTAGTTAGTATTTAAATTTATAGTAGATATATTTAGGCCCCGTTTGAGCCATATTTTTCATATCATCATAATGAGAAAACTAATTGCTGAAGAGGAGGCTGGATCCCACAAATGAAACAGCAAGTCAACAAACATGGGGGGATTCAGCAGTGGGCTGCACTTGGCTGCAGCCCACTGTCTTCCAGGCCAGATACAACAAAAAAAAGGGTTTGAACTTTAATTATTCAGCCACATTAGCCAACTAACAAATAAATTGAGTGGGCTAGCCCACTTCAAAAAAAAAAATTCTTTAATTTGTAGCCCACTAACCTATATAATTTTAGGCCTAAAATAATACCCATTCCATTAGTAATTACCGTGTAATCAAATAATTAATCCCCAATTCCGAAACATTTTCTATTCCCGTCATTTGCAAAATCAACTCACAGAAGTCCCAAAAATAAAAAATCAAAATCCCTATCTTCACTTTGCTGGCTTGCCGTGCCCGTAGCCGTCGTCCAAACAGAATTGTCGATTGGCCTGACTCACTTCTGGCTCATGAGTGACGGACTCGCACAGTCGCACCAATTCGCCGCCTCAAGCCTGGCTACCGAAGACTTGGGTTAGGTTTTAGGGTAAGTAATTTACTAATTAGTTTCTTAGAATTTGAAAATCTTTCAATATCTTTTCAATTAATTATACTTGGTTTGTTGTATTGAAAATCTTTCAATATCTTTTCCATTCCTGTCATTTGCAGAAGAAATAATTAAATTTGTTCGAGATGTTGGTCATTGGAAATTTGGAATAATTAATTATACTTGGTATTTTGGGTTATTGCCTTATTGGATAATTATTACTTATTATGTTTCTTGTTCAATTGTTTGTCTTTTAATTATGTGAGAACGGGAACAGCCGAACAGGGAACTGAAATTTTACTCACTTGATGGAATGAATGAATGATGGTGCTTATAGTTGAAATGGAATGATTGCCCCTTAAAAAAAATTGAGTTCTTTCACTTCTTTGCATACCTTTGATACCTATGTAACCTATCAACGTTATATCAGAGCATATAAGTCCCAGTTCAAGTCTTGGCACTAAATGATATTCAAAATTGTTCGAATCTTGGAATAATGGAATTTGTAATTTCAGCTTTCTAGTTGCTAATTTTTGTTTAACAGATTGAGGATTCAATTAGGAAGCATTTTTTGCTCTCTGTTTACTTGTTTCAATTGAATCAATTCTCTCTTATCTTATAGTATATACTATAAAATTTAGTTTGTAGTTGGTAAGGGTGTGTTTAAGAGTTTTTACATTTTAAGTACTTTGATTGTTGGTCAGTAGGAAATCCTTGTCATTTTTAAGCCAATTGTTAATATGAATATTTACTTATGAAGCATTAGTAATTCTTAGTTTTTCGGATTTTTTTATTTAATTGTAAGTGAAGCATTTTGATTCTTTGAAGTATTGTGCCATTTGTTAAGAAGAGGGTCCAAAGGTTGCTGAACTAGTTGAAAAGATTTAAGGTTGGTTATCTGACTTTGGATAAAAAATCCCATTTCATAGCAAACAGTAAATTGGTTTTATGGTTATGATTTTATCAATTTATATTTATGCCTTTATGGGATATTGAAGCATTTTGATTTTTATGATTTTAGATTTAATATGGAAGAAGATCGACCTTCTACCAAGAAAGGTAGAACCTTGTTGTCTTTCTTTTCAAAAAGTAACAAATCTCAGGATTCTCCAATTCCTACGGTGCCCATTCCTCCAATTTCATGCCCTGAAGTTGAACGGCCTTCATCTTCAAATCTTAATTTTGAACCATCTGATTCTATTGACCAGGACCCTGGAAAAAGAAAGCAAATATGTGAACATCCATTTAATGAACGCGATCAGATTAGGCGGGCCTATCTAAATGTTGGACCTTATCAATCAAAACTTTTGGAGTATCAGAGCAAAGAATGTGGAAAGCAGAATCGATTTCAGGAACGTTGGTATAATTAGTTTCCTTGGTTGGAATATTCACCTTCAACACATAAGGCATATTGTTTTTACTGCTTCCTTTTTCTCAATGATAGTACTCCACCTAATATTTCATCATTGATTACTGTTGGATTTGATAGTTGGAAGAGGGTTAACCAAGGAAGTAAATGTACATTTCTTATTCATGTTGGTACAACATCGTCATCGTTTCATAATAGCTGTAAGAGAAGAGCTGAAGATTTAATGAAACCAACTCAACATATTGACAAGGTAATGCATTTTGTATAGAAAAATCGTTTGCGTCTAAAGACCACTATTATGAGTGTTAAATGGTTAGCTCTTCAAGATTGTTCCTTGAGAGGCCATGACAAATCTCCATCTTCACTGAATCGTGGGAATTTTATTGAATTGGTAGATGCATTTGCAAAAATGAATATTGAAGTAGGAAAAGTTGTGTTGAGTAATGCTCCCAAAAATGCTACATACACGGCTCTAGACATTCAAAAAGAAATTTTGAGCATTATGGCCAATAGAGTACTACAAGGAATTCGTATGGAAATTGGGGATGAAAAGTTTAGTATTCTTGTTGATGAAGCACGAGATGAATCTTCACGAGAACAAATGACTATTATCCTAAGGTTTGTGAACAGTAATGGAATTTTCACGTAACTTTTTTTTGCAATTAAAAGTGTTAGTGACACTACCTCATTAAATCCTAAGAATCAGAGTTCTGATGTTCTTATTCATTTCAACCTTTAAGTACAAAACATGAGAGGCCAAGGGTATGATGATGCTAATAATATGCGTGGTTCTTGGAATGGACTGCAGACATTGTTTCTTAAAGATTGTTCATATGCATACTATGTTCATTGTTTTGCCCATCGTTTACAACTCACATTGGTTTCTGCACCTAATGATGTCTCAGATTTTAATTTATTTTTTTCTCATTTGGACAATGTTATTAATATGATTACATCATCTCCTAAACGCATCAATGAGTTGAAAAGTGCCCGAAGAAAAGAAATTGAGCATTTGTTAGAAATTGGAGAATGAGGGTCTGGAAGTGGTGCTAATCAGATTGGTAATTTGCAACGAGCCGGAGGTACTCGTTGGTCTTCTCATTTCAGCTCTGTAAAGAGTTTGATTGATATGTATGCTGTAACTTGCAAAGTGCTTGAGTATCTTAGTGATCATTCTCCAAGTACAAGATCTCGATAATTTAATATGGATAATATTTGCAAACTTGCAGAGAAGTTTTATCCTGAATATTTTAAACAGCAAGATATTTATTGTTTGAAAGTTGAGTTGCAACACTATCAGAATGATGTGATTTCTGAACCTCGATTTCAAGTACCTATACTTTCTGATTTTTGTCGAAAATTGGTTGCAAGTAGAAGGCGGGAGAGTTACGTCCTTTTAACTAAATTGATTTGTTTAGTACTGACACTACCTATTTCAACGGCGACTATGGAGCGAGCATTTTCAGCAATGAAACATGTGAAGACGAAAATTCGTAACAAAATGGATGATGATTTTCTTGCTGATTGTTTAACACTAAACATTGAACGAGAATTTAGTATGAATTTAGATCTAGATTCTATTATAGATAATTTTTATGCTGTAAAACATCGTCGAGTACAACTTCAATAAGTAACTTATATTATAAATTTTTCTTATTATATATAAATTTTATTCGTACATTAAATTTTTTAAATTTTTAGCCCATCGTAACAGTAATTTTTGGCTCTGCCCCTGTCAACAAAGGTGGCTGAACCTGTTGGATAACTGTCTAAATTTTCATTTTTTTTATCCCAAAAATTTGGTTCAAATAGGGGCTTAATTTGTTTTAAATTTATTGCTAGTAAGATATAAATATATATTGAATTTAATGAATTACTGATATAAAAGTAGACATGCAAAAAAAAATATGGCGAAATCGACGGTTATAATCAGACCAAATCGTTAGATTTAGGTTTGAATTTTTTTAAACCGTCCAAAATAATTTGGTTTAAGTTTGAGTTTTTCTCAAACCGGTTTAAACGGTTTGGTTTGAAAATTTGTCAAAAATTGATAAAATCAGACCGTTTACACCCCTAGTGGATATGGCGATAGTAAAACGACAACGAAAGCTTTAGAGAGAGGAAAAGATAGTTACGTTAGGGGGTGATGGAGGACTTGTGGAGTGGTTGTAGGGATTATCCATCTAATGCGCATGCTAGCATCCACCCATGCAACCACTTAATTCTTTTCTCACTGCAATTATTGTTGCTACTAAAAGTGTGTTTGATTGACATAGAAAATATCATATAGAAAAGAAAATATTTTTCATCTTTTGAAGAAAATAAAAATCACATCTATCCAAAGAAAATATTTTCCTTAAAAACAAGAAAAATTAGGCATATTTTCAAAAGTTGGAAAATGTTTTCTATGAAAAAAATAGCAATCAAATACTCTAAGTAGGAATTTGGGTGAAAAACTGATATTTTTCATGAAAAATAAATGTAATCAAACACACCCTAAATTCAAAGTCTATATGCTACCTCATGATATCAACCACTCCACCTTGCTATCGTGTGCTTCGTATTCATCCCCCATTAGCGCAGAGAACACTCGTCCATTTTCCCTCCTAATTCTTCGTTCGTTTATATCTCTTTCAAAAAAATAGCAATCAAATACTCTAAGTAGGAATTTGGGTGAAAAACTGATATTTTTCATGAAAAATAAATGTAATCAAACACACCCTAAATTCAAAGTCTATATGCTACCTCATGATATCAACCACTCCACCTTGCTATCGTGTGCTTCGTATTCATCCCCCATTAGCGCAGAGAACACTCGTCCATTTTCCCTCCTAATTCTTCGTTCGTTTATATCTCGTTCAATTTTCTCTGCCGTCTTGCTAACATGCGCCTCCTCAATCAAATCCTCTACAACCACCACTGTTCTTTTACACTTTATCTACATAACTCAACCCGCATCCTATTTTTCTTATTGAAGTTTTGTTTTTTACAGCCAAGATGAAAACTTTTTCATCTGCAACCTCAATATCGCCTTGCTAAGATAATCCCTCACCACCGCCAGCAGAACAAATCTATAGATCTGCGACGCCCCCATGTTGGCACGTGCGCCATTTGTTTTGAATTCGCTTTTCGGCCACTTATCTTCATCTCGAAACAAGATATGTCATCCATCACGTCGGCCACATCTCTTGCGGTGGCGGCCACGGACGCGACAGAAAAACCTCCATGGAGATTTCCACTGCCTTGCTGAACCCAAGAGGAAACACTGGCTCTAACGCACTCCGAAGAGGTTACTTGCGCATGAAGAACTCGGATGCAGTGGCCACCATTATCAATAGCCGCTTCTCAGATGCCTCCATTCCCAAGACCTCAGCGCAGTGCCGCCACAAGATGGAGAAGCTCCGCCAGCGCTATCGCGCTAAGAAGCAACGATCTCTTTCCTATCCATACCCAGCCAGTCGTTTCATCTTCTCCTGGTTCTTCTTCGACTATATGGATGCCATGGAGAACAAAACAAACCTTCCCTCGGTTGAAACTGTATCGGGTGATAATTTCAATAATACTGCCCTACTGAAATCATTTCTCGATCAGAGCATATTGAAACTGAAGCTCAAATCGAAGAACAGTGTCAATTCTAGCCCCATTTTGGTAGCAAAAAATTTCGAACATACTTCATACTTGGACACGGAAGACAATAAAGCGGAGCATGATCATACCAGTTTCGGAGCTAAATTTTGTTCTGAAAAGATAATGGGAGGATTTTCAATGCCTCCTGTGAAGTTTAAAGCAAAGAATTCCAATATCAGCGATGGGTTTTATAGCGGAAATCCCTCGATAAATCTTGATTCCGGGCTCAGAAAATAATCAAACGAACACCGATTTACTTTGACTCGACCCAAGACTTTCGCCTTACACTTTGGACTGCCCAAACTCTTTCAAACCCCACAAAGGAGAAGGGTGGTGATGTTAGCAATCCACAAAGGTATGGAGAGGAAAAAGAAGATATCACAGTGGTTGAATCTCACTCACAACCTCACATGGTTCCCTCTCTCTCGGCTGTCTCTCTTCTCTCAACTCTCCTCTCCATTGCAACAACACACACACACACACACACACACACCAAAAAGGCTGGGAGATATAGGTTAGTTTAGGTCACTCCAATTGAGCCTAGGGTTCACTAAGAGGGCTACCAATTAACCTAAACTAATGGGTCAATATTCAACTCTATATTAATCACTAAATGGTCCAACTAACCAAATAATCATCCAACCCAAATCCGAGCCATCCAAAAGTGTAGTTCGTCTCCAAGTCCATGGTGTCGATAAATAATCCGACAACTATTTTAAATCATTGCCCGAATTATTGGGTATCAAAAACCCAACAGGTTTCTTATGAAACCTTCTAGAAATGAAGATGTGATCCCCCCAGGATTAAGAACCAAGAAGTTGGACGGAAGAATGAATTTTGATTTTAACAATGGAGATGAAGAATACTACGGTTTGAGAGGTAGTGTGAAAGCCATGAAGAGGGGGAGGTATCCGGTGGAGGAAATGGTGGAATCCATGAAGTCATTGGCAGAAAGATTGGTGACAATGGAGAAAGCCAAGGTGGAAATGGCTAGAGAAATGGAAATGGAGTTGAACCGCAATGAGATGATACTGGACTCATAAAGACAAATTGTGGATGCTTTTTTCAAGGGATTATTCCATCACAAGAAGCCAAAAATTGCCACCGTTTCATCGGATTCGTAGTTGTTCGTTCTCTGTTTCTTGTGTAAATTGTTGTTTTTGGATCTAAAAAAGTTATAATTTGTAAAAGTGGGCTTCTCATCTTCTTGTGCTGAGCACATTTTGTTGATGGCTCAATATTAATTGGGCTACGGCTTCAAGTCCGATCCAGGTAGAATGATTCATGTTCATTCTCAAATGTCAACCCCAAAGAAAATGAATTTATCTTTGGGGAAATTATAGAATTTCCTACTTTAAAAATTCACAATTCTAAAATAGGATAGATAGTTTAACCTTTCAAAAATTAGAGGTTTTATTTTAATTAATATATTTTAAAATAAATATTTTTACTAAATATATATACTCCATTACATACACAAACCCTAATTAATTCCCAACTTTCTCTTTCTCTGCATTTCTCACTCGTCTCACACACTCTCTATATTCCTTGAAGAAAACGTAACAGTGGCGAATCTGCGTGGTGGTGGGGAAGATGTGGTGTAGTGGTTGCGTGGTGGTAGCAGATCTGTGTGGTGTGGCGATTGTGTGGGAAGATGATGTTTAGTGGGTAGATGTGGTGTGGTGATTGCATGGTGGTGGTGGATTTGAGCAGTCAGAATTTGCATGGTGACGGCGGATCTATGTTGTGGTGTAGTTGTTGCTTGATGGTGGTGGATCTGCATAGTGTGGGGGTGTGGTGTGGTGATGTGTGGCGATGATGTGATGATTTTGTTTGAGAGAGTGGTGTTGCTGTATAGTGATGGCGGTGGTGGTTCAAGCGGTGATGGTGGCGTTGGTGATGTTGGAAACAGCGATTGTTTGGTAATGGTCACAAATTTATTGGTTAATTGTGACCATTCAATTGGTTAATTTGTGACCAGTGTGACCAATAAGAAAGATAAATTGTGACCAAAAAATAATGCATGATCTAAAATATTAATAATTTGTGACTATTTAATAAGTTGTGACATATAATATTTATGATTTGTGATCTATAAATTAATGTGACATATAAATTTTTT
>NC_036251.1:31206629-31253835 GCF_002742605.1 Olea europaea var. sylvestris
TGATATTTATCTGACTGGTGTGGTTTGCAGGCTGTTACATCAGCCCAAGGATTTACTCGATGAGCACACGAAGGATACTGGCTACGGGTTCCCCTGTCATTAAAAAATAATAATAAAATTTAATTAAATTAAATTTTAAAAAAAATTATATATATATATATATATATATATGCTTGCTTTCTGTTTTCATCTATCCAAAATTATGGGTCACCTTTCATGTTGAAGCTATAGTTAATTTTTTAATTTTCTAGTATACCTATAGTTAATGTGCTTTGTTATCAATAAATGCCCATGTTTGATCCTCATTCTTTTGGAAAAATACATTCTTAAATAATGTTTGACATCATTTCAACAGTACATTTTTCAATAAAATAATATTACACTCAAATTCAAAAAAATTTATTATTTTTTAACCACACATTTCACATCAATATGCTATTCAAAAATTCATTTTTATAAAAAGAATGGGGCTCAAGCAAGGGGCAGAAACTATAATTATTGAATGTAGGAGTATATTAAAAAAATCTATAATTTTAACTACAAAAATTAAGTTTTCTTAATTTGTGTGAAAATAAAAATTAGTTTATCTATGTGGAGCTAAGGGATTGTATTGTTTCCGAATGATTAATTCAAGCAGGACATTTTTTGTGGTTGATATTTTTTTGGATCAAAATCATATGCTTTGTTTTCTTCCAAAATACGCATTTATAAGAAAAGTCGTATTGATTTAGTCAACAATTGATCTATATTCAAGAATTTGATGAAAATGAACCCAAAAAAGCACATTTCCACATTTACACTTGACAAATATAGGAAAAAAAATTAAAAAAAAATAATGTTACTCATCTTGACATGTGATAAGCCAATTAAATTTATGAATACGAGACTCGATCGCCTCTACTAGAGATAAATAAAAAAGAGTGTTAAAACTATGGGTTAGGGCCGTGGGCGGGCGGGTTGGTATTTACAACGGTCAATGTCATAAGCATTGGATGAGAAATGAAACAGTACTTGACAGAATTATGAAGGAAAAAAAGGGCTAAAATTTTGTTTATTATAGAGTGCTCTTCAATACTGCATACATTGGTACACTTTCGGTTTATAAGCCTCATCTCTGGCATCTATTAGTACTATAGACACATCAGTATTTGGACAGGAAATCACAGTATACCGCCTTTTGCTGTAGAATTTTAGTTGAGTCTGAGGAATTTTTGCAACCGTCCATGAATCCCTATCTGATGAGGTAAGAATCATCTGCTTAAGATTAACAGCCTTATGAAGCAGAAGATCCATTAACAATATATGATCTGATTCGCTTTTGAATCCGATAAGCTTGATGAACTTTAAGTACTTAAGTTGAGAAGCTGTACATTTCACTGTTGCATAATCCATACATAAGTGAGGCTCATGCCAATACTGGTAAATGAATGGACACTCGACTGGGCTGGATTTCTCATCAACCTGCTTATTTTTGAGTAAATAGAAAGAATGAGTTCCAAGCATTGACAATGACACGAGTGCGAATTCTGTAGAAAAAAAAAATGAAAAAGAAAAAGAAAAAGGGAACTTACTTCCACAAAAAGCTTTTCCAAGAAAGGTGTGATGTTCAAGAAACAAGCAAATGAATTGCGTGTTTTTTGGCTTATTTTTGGATCAATAATGTATAATTCCTTAAGCTTGTCAAATAGGAAACCTAGTCTTTCAAATATCACTCCTGCAGAACATAATAACTTCAAAAGAAATTGCGTTAAGAGACATTCTGAGGCATAAAATAATCTGATTAATCAAAACAAAGTGGTAAAATTTTCAAGATAGATACCTCAATGAACCAACCACTTATGGTAAGAATTTCAACACTTCTGAGAGAGGAGATAAGAGATATGACATCCTCAGATTCAAAATTGTTATGGCCTAAACCATCCCTCAGATTTAGTGTAAAATCGACCAAATGTTGAATGTAATTCAGCTGAATAATCGAAAGAACTCCCTGATATGAAAATGATTCAAGATTTGGTGCAGAAAGTGTAATGCTGATGATGTTAGGACAATCAACTATAACCAACTTCTTAAGAGAGTAATGTGATCTGATGTTGATGTTCTGCAATCCAACGCATTTTTCGAGACTCAAGGTTTCGAGAAATTGACAACCTGCGAACAAATCAACGACAAGATTTCCCACAAAATGGGAGACAGATCTAAGATGCAGCTTTCTAATAGAAGAAAAACTCGAAAACTCCGGTTCAAGAATCAGATCGAAGTTATATGGAACTTTCTTTTTTTGCACTGAGAAATCAAGATGAAATTCTCCATGTGATCCTTTAGCACAAATACCAAAGAGTTTATCATCATTTCCCTCTGTAGACTGAAGATAGAGTTTCAATGTCTGAGGACTATTTTCACAAGATTTCAAGAATGATCCAATTGATTTCTTGATTTTCTCCCTGGATTCAATATTAGTTGATTGAATCCAATCAAATTCTAAGTTTACTTGAAGTGGATTCATTAGGCTCCTCCATTCAGTTGAAAGGATGATTTTTTGAATTGCCTCCTTGAATGGGATCATTGAAATAATCAGCTGTAGAATTCCTTCTGGTAAGTTGCTGATCAAATCAGGCCTTTCTTCTTCCACCATGGTTTCTTCTCCAATTGTCAAATCTAAACTTCCTTTCTGTAATAAGAACCTCGAGTCTTCAAAGCCTTATCCTTTTATCTTTTATGGACCAAGAAATCCTAGGCAATATCCCAAGAAATTTCGAAATCCATAAAAAAATAAAAAATAAAAACAAATGATGGGATTTTAGTTCAAGAAATGGTAGCAGGGATATGCTTCATGTGGTATAAAGGAGAACTGGAGTAGGGGCCGGGTTGGGTGGTGGGGATTGAAGGTGAACACTATGGACCCTTAGAGCAAGTGTATATTAGAAATGATATGGACAATAGGAAGCGACTCTTCGAGTTCCCTTGAACTTCACCAAGTAGCTGCTGCTTTTTCGTACATATTCACATATTAATAAGACACTTTTAGCATTGGGAGAATGGATTAATAGCACAAAATATCCCTACATTTGACATATAATATGCAAAACGTCCACACATTTCAATTTTTTGCGTTTCACCCCATTTCAACATTTCATTGCGAAAAACGTTATTTTTACCAAAATTTAGCTAAAAATGACCAATAGACCCTCATATTTAAATAAAACAAAAAAAAAGAAATAGAAAGAACA
Organism: Olea europaea var. sylvestris; assembly: GCF_002742605.1. NCBI lineage: Eukaryota > Viridiplantae > Streptophyta > Magnoliopsida > Lamiales > Oleaceae > Olea > Olea europaea. The sequence continues at coordinate 31,209,857 of NC_036251.1, forward strand.
AGTTGTAATCTTACTCCTATACTTTTTAAAAAGTGCAAATGAGACCAAATAAATTATTTAAAAAAAAAAAAAAAAAACTCTTTCTCTCTTTTCTTCTATTCCCCTCTTCCTCCGCTGCCAACTTTGTCCTTGCCAAAAACATCGAAATTTCACACCTCCACCGACATTTTTACAACAGATATTCTATGATGAAGGAGTACAATTAAAGAAACAAATTTGAAAAAATCATCACCAAGTCCTAAAATCCAAATGGGGCCGCCACCTTAGGAGCCCAAAAATTGTAGCCAACCACTGCCCAAACTGTCGGACCTCCATATCATCGAAAATTCTCCACTCCTCTCTACACATGCCACCTAACATCCAACCTTCATTTCAACGAATTTGGTTGGAATTGCAAGTCAAAATATCCAATTCGCAAATGCAAATACTGGCAGCACCACCTATTTCGATGAGACTCATGCTATTCCCAACACACCAATAAATTATACTTACTAGAGCACCGCTTTTCATAATCTTAAAACATCAAAAGATACACAAAATCAAAATCTACAGTAACAGCTTTCAATTTCTTATTGGGCAATAACTAGCCAAAAATTCTAGGGCATATTAGGATGAAATTGATGGAAGCCCATTATTAGAGCAGGTGTGGCGTGATGTGGCAAAGCCAGAATGGGTGGTCAGTGACAGTGGGAACTACTATCGTGTCGAAATTGATGGGAAAAGGCAGGGTTTTGCACGCACGATAAACTGCATTTTTGGTTAATTTTGGCCTTATAAATTTATTATTCGTTCAATTTGTTTATGAAAAAGTATTTGGGGTTGATGGTAGTTGTTTGTGGAGTGAGTTCCGATGTTCTTGGCTACGGATGGGTGGTGGTTGGTAAGATGGAAGCCGACAGCTCTTTGAATCTCCAAAATAACAAATGGGGTGGAAAATGAGGTGTGGGAAGAAAGAAACATAGGAACATTTTGTGCTATTAAACTTTTTGAAAATTTTGGGCCAATAGTTTTAATTTGTTCTTTATTTTTTTCTATTTTCATTTTTATTTAAACATGATGGTATATTGGTCATTTTAAGTTAAAATTTGGTGAAAATAACGTTTTTCGCAATAAAATATGGAAATAGAGGTGAAAATGCAAAAAATTGAAACATATGAACATTTGTGCTATTATGCCTTGGGGGAATTGTATTGAAACTCTCCACTTTGATATTTTATCCTCGACTTTTAATTTTGTCGCACCTTACTCAATTTTAGTCATTCCCACTCTCTTGCTGCTCTTCCCATCCACCGTCCCCTCTTTTCTTTCGGTTTTCCATTGATTTATTTTCTAAAAAAATTCCATTATAATTAAAAATAAGGGTATAAATATTTTCAATAAAATTAAAAGTTGAGAAGTAGAATGTCTCAAATGAAAGTGAAGGACCAACTTAATACATAAATCATAAGTGGGGAAAGAACATTGTAAGTCTCCCTCAATTATCTAAAGTAAACAATTTTATTTTTTTTAATTTTAAATAACAAAACTAGTGGAAGCCACTTGGATCAATAAAGATAATACATATCATAATCTTGATTAACGTCCCAAATCTCAATTAAAATGATTGATTTGTTAAGTTGTACTGAATCTTTGAAAATTGAGTAAAAGCTGGGGAAATTCTTGCGTGGACGATTTGATTATTGGATTAAGATGGAGAAAACGATATTATATGTATACTTTATATGCGGTTGATTGAGTAGGAAACAAAATTTAGGTGGCTAATAATATAATAATAATCTCATGCATAGCAAGGTATAGTTTAGAAAATATCATTTTTATGTCATTAAATTTTCGTAGACGAGACTTTTAAACACGTTTAGTTGTATTTAAAAGTTATTTTAAAACAAGTTTTACTTTTTAGGGAAGCAAGTTTGATTTTAAAAAAAGGTAAATTTGAAAAAAAGTATTAACACAAGAAAAAGTTAGACAAAAGCTTTGTCTATTTGACCCGTAATTATCTAAGCGTGTCTCATCCCGCTTCTAGCAGAAAAATCGACCCAAAAAAAGAAAGAAAGAAAAGTCATTACGACTCGAAAGGACATGTACCCTCAATAAAGAAAAGTCATTACGACTCGAAAGGACATGTACCCTCAATTTTCTGCACTCAATAATTACTAGGGATAAAATGGTCATTACACATCAGAAGCCAAGGGTAGAAATGGTACTTGAGGGAGGCGTGAATAATGGGTTGTTGTTCCAATTCAAAGGTGTTATTTTGGATTGCATTTATTTAAATTCCCAATTTCAAAGTATCATGCTCTCATAATAATCTGATTTTAGTCAAAATCAAACCGGAAATAAATGTTAACCATTAAACACGCACGTGAAAGAAATTAGAGTTCGAAACTTTAGTTAAATGCTTATTCAAACAAAGTAGGTGACTCTCGTTAATGAATATTCAATATTATGGAGAAATTATAACATTAATGTATATCAACTAGACTGGCAGCCTATTTATTTCATGAAAAGAGAGCAATTAAAGTTTGGTTGGGTAACATTGGGATACTCAATTCAATAGTTGATTCTAGAAGACACAATCATACGGAATAATGCTATATATCATTAGTGATGCTGGAGAGCATCCATCTAAACGTCACAGTTGCTATGTTCAATTTAGCCTTTGTTTGAGACCCATTTTGAACAGAATATGCACTTTTGAATAGTAAATTATTAAAGAATGTGTGGTTAGAAAGTAAGAAAAGTTTTTAATTTACATTTAAAATTATTTTATTGGAAAATATGTAGTTGAAAATGAGTTTTGAAAAAATGAGACTCAAACAAGGGTTAAATAAATCATGTGATATTGCACTTAAGTGAATATATCATTTAATGTTGTGCAATTATCATTTAGACGGGTGTTTAGCACCAGTGGTGCTGAATAACACCAGTTTAAGTAGCACTATGTGATGTGTTCAATTAAAGGTAGAATTAAGTATAATGTTCAACATATTCATTACAGTATTTGGAATATGAAACGTTTAGATAAAATGAAAGAAGTTTCACCACAACTAAGTTTTACATAAGAATTAGAATAAAGCTAAGCAATCTGCACTGATGACCACGGGGATGACCGCGCCCTCACATGGGACGAGTGGATCCCGCGTGAATTAAAAAATTCCGAACCCATGTGTGTGTGCACGCGCGAGCAATCACTCCCATGGTTCCTGTAGCTCGGTTGTAAGAATTATTCTCTACTAATGGGGGGCACATGTCCCCGAAAAACCAGGGCCCATGTGGCCCTGGCCAAGTAGCACGGTTGTTTACATAATCCAAGTGCCGCTGGTAGATTCTACCAAAAAAATCACAAATTCAAACCTGGAGAGCCAGGTACTTATTTGATTCCAATCTTGTTTGCAACATCCAAAGCATCAAAGTCAGTTGTCAAACGAACATAAGCCTTCTTAGTCTCATCTGGCCTGAAGCGGGAGAAAAATAATTGACAGCGTATTAAATTTCTGCAATAATAAGTTGGCGAGTGACTTGTAACCGAGAGAAGAAACTTTTACTTGCTGAGAGACTAAAACAGATTACATGAACAAACCGAACACTTGTGTCATCTGGCATGTCATAATTTCCAAAAGTAAGATTATAATCACGACTACTAGCATAGAAGGGCCTAACATAGCTGACCATTCACAGCAAAGAGATTTTTAAATATGCTAAGCAGTAATATGATAAGATGATTGGGTGAGTCATACTTTCGGTAACATTCACAAAATATCCTTCTTTCCAAAGTAAAGCATTTCAACATGGAAGGCTGCCAATATCAATTCTTTAATGCAAATGAGTAAAATTTCTAAAACTGGCATCCACTCACAACAGAACGCGAGAACTTGTGAAGGCAAGAATTAAACAAACGAACAAAAAGAATAATGGGAGAATAACAATATCTTCATTAGTCAGTGAAATTAAATTAGTTGAAGCAAAACAATAATGAGCGCAGAATGAATGAGCAAGCAGTTCTTCTTTACCTGATCAGAGTGTTCACATTTTATTTTTATTTTTTTTTTGTCTGGTGTCATACATTTTCTTGACTGCATCCTTTATTTTCTTCTTGTCAGCACGAACGAAAACAAGGGTATTGCTGTCTTCTATCTTCTTCATTGCAGATTCAGTGGTGAGTGGATATTTCAGAATCTGGTAATGATCAAGCTTGTTCCTAGAAGGAGCTCTAATGCGAGGAAACTTGGGATTCCTATCCTTCTTCAATGTTTTCAGTCAGTGAAATAATCCTCTTTGACTTCTTCTAAACGTTGTCGAAGCTGATTTCACGGCCTTGGCAGCTTTCAAGGCCTGAGCCTTTGGGTCTGACCTTTTTGCCGGGTCAACTACGAATTACATGAATTGAAATTAACATAGACAACGGTATTTCAGCAACAGATGTAATGCGTTATAACAGAAAACAATTCAACCATTGGAAATTGCCACGAGTATAAAATATTGTCTCAGGGTCAGACAATTGCTGAACATAATTGATATCTGCTGCGGGTACTCTACTCTACACTACACTGTACAACTCTGAAGAAAAATTAGGGTCTGTTAATGAATGAGTTCTGAGTACAATTGTATTCCTTTCTTGCAATGCCAATGGAGATGACAAATAGTCAACGCAAATCATTTTTGCTTCTTCAATAAGAATTCACAAAAATATATACAATAAAATCCAGCCGTCTCTGAATAATAATCCTCTATTTGTAAAGCAGCTATCTAATAAACCATTAAAAAAATTATCTTCTTCCACCAATTACAAATTGGAGGCTCGCAGCCATTATTCAACAACTAACCATGACCATTTCCCCCAATCTTTCATAGCAACGAGAAATTATCTATCATAAAAGTCTACTTTAACATTCTGTATCCCACTTTCACTGTTAATGTTATGGTAATATTTATTTGTAATCATGCCAAGAATCAAGAATCACCGCATAATAAATTAATAAAACGAATTCATACATACGGAAGCCATTGTTGATATGAATAATTGTTGTAATAACAGTCAAGATCATCCTCTCCTTACTCTTCACAAAAGTATTAGCTATCAATGGGGTAAGCTAATAAAACATATATCGAGAGGAAAGGGGATCTAGCCTTTATATAGGAAATAATTGAGCCGTCCTATTACGACTAGAATTCTAATTAGGGTTTATTTCCGACCCACATACTTTAAATTACCACATCAAATAAATTACAACCCGTAAGGTGTAAAATGTCCAATTGATCACTTAATAAATTTGGTCCAAACACAATTATCATTATGAGCCATATATCTAACCCGTAAAATTTTGCAATCGAATGTGAAACCCACATATGGAATTATTAATTATTCCAACATTCTCCCACTTGGGCAAACATTTGATTGTCATAACAAAATTTTAAACCCGGGTTAGACTACATAGGTTGTCACAAAAGTATAGCTCCAATGGTGACACCTTACGTAACATGATCCGGTCCAACAAGAATATTAACACCTAACATGGAAGTCATTACACCAATTTAAGAGATGTAAGACCATTCCACAGCTACAAATGTCAACATCCTTATCGACATGGATCCCCATCCTCCAACCAATGTGGTAGTATGTGGTATGAACTTAGCACCAAATGTGATCAAAAACTATGCTAACTCATATCGGTCCTCATAATGCTTCGAATCAAAATTAAGTCACATGTCTCTAAAAGAGACTCATCTTATGTCTTTGTAGTTATATTTCAAGATGCCAATAATATAAAAAGATATAAGTCAAATGCATGCTTAAAAATAGTTCATGGATAGAGGAAAAATTATTTTATTATCAGAAGGGGCTGTACCCGAAAACATATGGGTTACCTACGTACCCCGCAAGGGATCAAGCCCAAAACGTAGTTCTTTACATAAATAACTCCCACTAACCAAAAATATCAAATGTTTCCACAATACCCATATTAGTAACATGTGTTTTAAAGACTTTTGGAGCGAGTCCCTTAGTCAAGGGATCTGCAACCATCGCCTCTGTATTGATATGCTCTATTTTTGTCTGCCCTTCTTTGACTCTGACTCTAACAACCAAATATTTGATGTCAATATGCTTTGATTCACCAGAACTTTTATTATTCTTTGAAAAGAATACTGCTGCACTTATCACAGTAGATGGTGATCGGTCTTGAGATGGAATCAACAACTCTCAAGCCAGAGATGAAATTTCTTAACCAAACGGCTTGGACTGTAGCCCCATAACATGCCACAAATTCAGCATGCATAGTAGAAGATGCCACTAAAATCTGTTTAGCACTTTTCCAAGAAATGCACCACCAGCTAATGTAAAAATGTAACCTAAGGTTGATTTCAAATCATCTTGACATCCAGCAAAATCAGAATCTGAATATCCTACCACCTCAAGATGATTTGTACGTTGGAATGTAAGCATATAACTTTCAGTTTTCTTCAAATATCTCATAACTTTCTTAGCTACTTTCCAATGTTCTTGTCCTGAATTAGACTAAAATCTGCTAAGGACACTTACTGCGTAGGCTATATCCAGTCTAGTGCAAACTTGAGCATACATCAAGCTCCCCACAGCACTAGCATATAGGATCATCTTCATAGACTCCCTTTCCAACTCATTCCTTGGATATTGAGTTTTGTTAAACTTATCTCCTTTTATGATAGGTACATCACCAGGTGCACAATTCTGCATATTAAACCTTTCTAGAACACGTCGTATATAAGCTTTCTGAAAGTCCCAATAAACCACGATTTCTATCACGATGTATTTCAATGCCAAGTACATAGGACGCTTCTCCAAGATTTTTCATCTCAAAATTAGCAGACAACATTTTCTTTGTCTCATGAAGCAACCCTAAGTTACTGCTAGCAAGTAGAATGTCATCAACATACAGTACAAGGAAAATAAAATTTCTTCCACTGGTTTTAAGATAAATGCATTGATCAATAGTATTTTCAACAAAACCACGAGATGTCACAACCTCATCAAACTTCAAATTCCACTATCGAGATGTTTGCTTGAGACCATATAAGGATTTGTTTAATTTACACACCAAGTTTTCTTTTCCTTTTACAACAAAACCTTCAGGTTGTTTCATATAAACCATTTCAGAAAGATCTTCATTCAAAAATGCTGTCTTAACATCCATTTGATGAAGCTCCAAATTGTAGTGTGCCACAAGAGCCATGATAATTCGAAAAGAATCTTTCGATGAAACGGGGGAGAAGGTTTCAACATAATCAATGCCCTCTCGTTGAGTGAAACCTTTTGCAACCAATCTTGCTTTCTTTCGTTCAACATTTCCTTTTGAATCTAATTTACTTTTGAAAATTCACTTGTTATCTACAGCCTTAGCATCTGGAGGAAGTTCAACAAAATCCCAAACTTTATTCATTTCCATGGAATTCATTTCATCTTCCATGACAGCTATCCAATTATCTGCATCACGACTTGTCAATGCTTGGTTATAAGTTACAGGATCAACAACATGCCCAATATTAAAATCGCTCTTCAATAAATATGCAATATAATTACTGGGCAATGCAGATCTTCTTTCCCTTTGTGATCTCCTAACTTATGGCTCAAGAACCAATTCAATCGTTGTTTGAGGAATTGGAGATTCCTCCTGGTTCCTCGGTTCTTCATTAACAATTTCAATTGGTTGAGAACCAACTCTTTCTTGTATGACAGGAACTGGAACTACAACTTGATTAGGTTTAACAAGAATTTCTTTCAACGTGGAACTCTCACTATCTCCAAAATCGTTCTCTAGAAACTTAGCAGTAATGGACTCCACAATTCTAGTGCGGCGATTTGGACAGTAAAACTTATATCCCTTTGATCTATCCGGATACCCAATAAAGTAGTCAGGAGTTGATTTAGGATCTAATTTCTTTTCAAATGGATTATAAATCCTAACCTCAGCTGGACATCCCCAAACTTTAAAGTGAGCCATACTTGGCTTACGTCCTGTCCATAATTCAAAAGGTATCTTTGCAACAACTTTACTTGGAACTCTGTTCAAAATATACATAGCTGTTTTCAAGGCTTTACCCCACAAATATTCAGGCAAATTTGTTCTACTCATCATACTTCTAACCATATCTTTTAGAGTTCTATTACATCTTTCAGAAACACCATTCTGCTCAGGTGTCCCTGGCATGATGTATTGGGGCACTATTCCACACTCTTGTAAAAATTTTGCAAAATCACCCATATTTTGACTAGACTCGTCATATTTCCCATAGTACTCACCACCTCGGTCAGATCTTACAACTTTGATATTTTTCCCACATTGTTTCTCTGCTTCCAGTTTGAAAACTTTGAATTTCTCAAATGTATGTGATTTGTCGTTAATCAAATAAACATATCCATATCGTGAGAAATCATCACTGAAAGTTATGAAATATTTAATCCCACATATAGTGGAAAGCAAAGGTCCACTGATATCAGTGTGAATTAAGTCCAAAATTTCATTACTCCTAGTCGAACCCTTCCTCGTAAACTTAGTTAACTTTCCTCATACAATCTATACAGGTGTCAAAATCGGAGAAGTCTAAGGAATGAAGTATATCATCTTTTACTAATCTTTCCATTCTATCCTTAGAAATATGACCCAATCGCTTATGCCGCAACATCATCATTCACGAATTAAAGCCCTTTTCTTTGATACATTTGTAACACACGAGACATCACCAAAAGAAGCCAAAGATAATTTATATAAACCATCACATAAAATGTCATTTCCAATCAAACGAGAATCATTAAATAACTTAACCATTCCATTACCAAAATTAAATGTAAAACCACAAGCATCAAGTTTTGGTATAAAAATTAAATTCCATCTCATCTGCGATACATAAACTGTATTTTCCAAAACAAGATAAAAACCAGACTTTAAAGTTAACTTCACTACTCCTATGAATTCAACTTTCACTTGAAATCCATTTACAACGCTCAAGCTTACTTCATTCTCACTTGGCCTCTGTTTGCTTATGAACCCCTGCAAGGAATTCGCAATATGAATACTAGCTAGGGGTGGGCGTGGGTTGGGTTGGGTCGGTTTTCGCCCCAACCCTAACCCAACCCAACATGATCGGTTTGGTCAAAATTTAACCCAACCCAACCCGTGTAAAGTTTGAAACCCAACCCAATCAAGTATCGGTCGGGTTGGGTTGGGTTGGTCGGTTTATGACAACTTGTTAATAAATATTATTTTTGGGTGTAAAGCATCACTAATATAGTCCCGGAGCCTCAAAATTTACAAAACTAATTACATAAGCATAGATAAAATTCAACTGAGACACTAAAGATCAGAAATCACAACCAATTTAGAAGTTGGTTTCTCACAAAATTCTCTAATAGTGGGATGGGATTGGAACTTACAAGGTAAAAAAATTTCATCAATACAACATGCTCCAAATCATTAAAGGGCTTCTTTTGGATTTGGGAGTGACCGAGTGAGAGGGAGGGGGAGGGAGAGGGAGAGGGAATAGAGAGATTTTAGGGCTTCTTTTGAATTTGGGAGTGACCGAGCGATTAGCCATTTACGCATTTTATTTATTTTTTTTTTTTAAGTTCGGGTTGGGTTGGGCGGGTTGGGTTGGTTTTTATAGGTTAACCCACAACCCGACCCGACCCGACCCAACCCACCTACGTAGCCAAAAAACCGAACCCACTTAAAAACAACAAAAAAACCGACCCAACCCGGTCGGGTTGGGTTGGGTTGGGTGGTTTGGACGGGTTGGGTCGGTTTTTGCCCACCCCTAATACTAGCTCCCGAATCTAATCACCAAGAATTCAAAGGTGTATCTACTGAAGAAGACTCAAAACAAACTAAGGCCAAGGAAATACCTGAAGAACTCTTCTTCTTTTCCAACCAAGTCTTGAACTTAAAACAGTCTTTCTGCCAGCGACCCTTCTTTTTACAGAACTTGCATTGATTATTTTTCTTTATAACTGCTTTGGGACCACTAAAATTATTATTCTGCTGACTTCGATGGGACTTATTACCTTTACGAAATTTAAATTTATGATTATGAGAAGGCCCTTTATTCTGTGATGGCTGAAAAGCTAATTGCACAGTTTCAACAGTTTCACAGCGCATCCTATACTCTTCTTGGGCACACACTGCTATGAGGTCATTCAAATTTCACTTATCCCGCTGAGCATTATAAGCAACCTTAAGCTGATTAAACTTGCTAGGAAAGCTATTCAAAACATGATAGACCAGGAAAGGCTCCGCAATGGGAATGTCAAGAGCATTTAGCTTAGATGATATATTTATCATTTTCATGACATGCTCCCTAACACCACTTGTACCATCATATTTCATGCTCATAAATTTATCCATCAAATCCCCAGTTTCGGCTTTATCAGACTCAATAAATTTTTCTCCGATGGCATCCATAAAACTTTTGGCATTTTCATTATCAGGGATGGCACCTAAAATAGAATCAGATATCGATCGCTTAATGATTTTCAAACAGAGTTTGTTAGCCCTTTCCCACTTTTCATGGTCGGTTACATATTCAACGGTACTCTTATCTGTGGATTTTTCAAGCTTTTTCTCCATTGCAAAATTCAAGCCCAAAAGACCAAGTGCTACTTCTACGTCTCGTTTCCATCTTATATAGTTATTCTCAGTCAATGTTTCGATAGCAGACAATTGATTCGAAAGAGATGGGGCATTATAAACTGTAGAAACATAAAATATCACACTCTTAAAATCATCCAAACTTAATGCATGCAATCAAATGGATGATGAAATATCCAACTAATTAATATGGGCTATTAATTAGATAATCCGTAATTTAAATCGAAACATATGAATTTTATTACGGTAAGAGCCTATGTGCATAATCATAAAGTCACCTTTGGATCGACAATACAACATGCTATAAGGTACTCTTAAAACACATCATGTAGCCAGTTAACAAAATTACACTGGTTTTCGAAACACCAACACCTTTGGGCAGAAGGAAATTTCTAAACCAAAATAAGCTCGTTAACTTTCTCATGCCATTTTTCAAAAATATTACATATAGTAACACCTTTGGACAAGATATTATATGCAATAAATCAAAAGTTGTTGAGCAAAAATATATGTATTTTTATTGTAGAGAAAACTGAATAAATAATAATGAGTGTGTCACTTTGGCAGCTACCACCCATTTTTATTTTAAAATATTTCTCTCATAGTGGGAAAATAAGAATCGTTTCAATGCCCATGAAAATTCAATCACAAAATAATAATTATATAACAAATCATAATTATTAATCGATAAACAACAAAATTTATATGTGATTTGGAGACAAAATTGGCAACAAAATTCAATATTTCAATATTATAAAAATTGAAATTTAAACACGCAAAAAAATGACAACATTTAAATACATAATCATTTTAATGAAATAATACAAAAGGTCGTCAACTAAACTATTATTATTATTTAATATATTCCAAATGAGTCAATTATCAAATAAAAATTTTTAACTACGTCAAAATTAAAATTTAGGGTCATAACTTTATAAGTTCAAATTAAGAGCCCTTTATTGAAAATTACATTTTAACCCTAAATTAAAATCAGGTCCTTCAACTGCATAAATTATATGACAGGCCCTCCTTATAATTTACAAAACCTAACCCTCAATTTGTAATTTGTTTTTTTTTTCTTACAGACCGTCCCGAAGTTTCCCATAGGCCTCTTTATCTTTCTTTTTTTTTATTCAGATACACTTGTCCAAACTTGGGATTTATTAGAAGTATTGGAACATCATCTGGTTTAAAATCTTATAACCAAGATATGTTTTCTCCAATGTGGTTTTATACCCAGCACAAAGGCAATTAGAAGTAGGTCATCCATCACAATCGCACAAAAAGGAAATCACTTGAGGGATGATGTGGATCCATTATCAGGTAAAATACAGGTCAAGAAGGCAGATTAGATTATAGTCACGTAGAACTGATAAGAGAGAAGCAATCAAAACTAAAGTGAATTGTAAATGATAAATTCAAGCATACAAAGCAAAGTGGGAATATTGGAATGGCTACTGGGTTTCCTTTTGATAGTAAAACATTGGGCAATTAATATTCAACTGCAAAAAGAAAAACCTGAATTCTTGGCTTCTTCAGGATAACAAAAATTTCAATGAAAAGGAAATTATATAAACATGCAAACACATACAGAGAGAGACCTTGAAGAAGTGAGAAATCATGTGGGTCTTGCAGAGATATATATATATATATATATATAGTGAGAGAAAGTTAGAGACAGAGAGAGAGCATTAATTGATGCAGTTTCCAAAAGAGGAGTAGTTGTTTGAAAATCAAAGTGAGGACATGCGTGTTATTGGTTACCATGTGGGGCAGTAAAAACTTTGTAATTATTCGGTCAAAAATTACAGAAAGAATATTAGTTTTATGTAGGATTTTTTTATCTTAGCATTAATGCTCTGATACCAATTAATAATATTTATTTGTAATCATGTCAAGAATCAAGAATCACCACATAATAAATTAATAAAACGAATTCATACCTGCGAAAGTCATTGTTGATATGAATAATTGTTGTAATAGCAGTCAAGATTTTCCTCTCCTTGCTCTTCACAAAAGTATTAGCTATCAATGGGACAAGCTAATGAAACATATATCGAGAGGAGTGGGGATCTAACCTTTATATAGGAAATAATTGAGCCGTCCCATTATGATTAGGATTCTAATTAGAGTTTATTTCTTACCCACATACTTTAAATTACCACATCAAATTAATTACAACCCGTAAGGTGTAAAATGCCCAATTGATCACTTAATAAATTTGACCCAAACACAATTATCATTATGAGTCATATATCTAACCCGTAAAATTTTGCAATCGAATGTGAAGCTCACATATGGAATTATTAATTATTCCAACATGTTAATGGTACTTCGAGCACCCCCACATTAGTAAGGCCAGATAGCAAAAACTATTGCTGCAAAAATCACAAATTCTTGAAAAATACTTTCAAGTCGTAAAAATTTTGAATAAAATAAATTTGTACAATATCCACCGTTTATATACAAGGAAAGATACTAACAAAACTACTAAAGGAGTGAATAGAATGTGCACAATTTCTCAAATGTATATATGAATCTCACTGCATTTAAATGCTAGAAAAGATTATGAACCTAAAATCCATAGCTGCGAAAATGCTCACCTTTAGCTGGGGCCATTTGGAACCGGAACTTGCCACACGCAACACGCAAACGCCGAGCGAAACAAAATTGGTGGGAGAGGGAAATTGATAGGCTGCACTAGGGTTTTGCCCGAGGAGAAATTCCGGAATTGGGTGTTAATTGTTCCAATGCTCCCTAAACTTAGGTAACGTGTTTGATTGCTCACTAGATTTTAATATGTTGAGTTTTAGTTACTAATCTGTAGGTGGGAAGAGGGTAGGAGAAATGGTAAAGGATTTTTTTTTTCCTAATTTTTAATAATTTATTTAGGATTCATTTGTACTTTTTAAAAAATTTTGATATTATAATTATAATTAGTTCTTTATTTTTTTACATTTTTTCCATTTTTTCTTGGTTTATTTAAGGCCCTATTCGATAGGGATTTTGATAATTGATTTTTTGACCGTTAAGAAAAAAAGTGAGGATCACATGTAAGAGAAAAGTGACAAATTACAACTGAAATATTGAATTAACGATAAAAAAAATCAATTTTTTAGGGTGAAAAATTACTTCCAAACACCCCTAAATAGGAAGCTATATTGCTTATTCCATAGGTTTTATTGAGAAATGGAAGACAATGGATAAAACACACTTCAAATTTCATATAAGGATGTTTTTCAATGATTCTGAAAAGTGGGAAGAGTTTATATAATTGGTCTCAAAGGTAAGCAGTAACGCGCTAATCAGCCATAATTAAAAGGTTGGGGATTAATTATGCTAAAAGAAATTTAAAGAAATTTGAACTCCTTCCATTCTACTATTCTGATCGAGAAAAATGTTCTTCCGAATGACCGAGATTAAAAATTGATGCTTCCTTGGTTGTGTAGAACATGTATTAGCATTATGTCATTCCTACAAGTGATCCCCCCTAAGTGGAATGGAACGACGTAGGGATCTATATGTAAATATAGTATCTATTTAATTACGCTCGAATGACCCTTTGAGAATGTATATAGCCCTATTCCGGCTCAATCCTAGATAGGCGATGGAAACTACCAAGCTCCAGTACAGTAAGGGCAGAGGGATTTTCCAATGGAGCGGTGAAATGTTTAGAGATCGGAAAGAACACCAACGACGAATGCACTCTCTGAAGGCTAGGGACGAAAACTGAAAATATTGTTATAAAATTATGTCCTCACATCCGAGTCGGATCAGGATATTTAATGATCTTCACTCCATCACTTTCAGAGTTCATTGTCCCAATGGTCACTGAAGTTATTTCTATGTTTTTAATTGCTCGCTAAAGTTTTAAATGTCAAGTTTTGTTCTCTAAACTTTAAAAAATGTTAGACATTACTCGCTGGATAATATCCATTTAAAATTTCTAACAGAATTGGTAACGTAACTGACGGAATGCACACTTGGCTTCTTTTCACACTGTTATACTTTGAGACGATTGAATTTGATCGCTAAATTTTGGAAAACGGTTTCGATTGCTCACTAAACTTTAAAAAATATCTCTTATTGCATACTAAATTTTAAAATGATCAAATTTTCAGCCACTAAACTCTGAAATGGTCAAATTTTGACCACTAAACTTTGAAAAAATCTTTAATCACTCACTAAATTTTGAAAAAAGCTTCTATTGCTCACTAAACTTTTAGGTAATCGAATTTTGATCACTAAATTTTAAGATTGTCGAAGTTTAACCACTGTACTTTGAAAAACGTTTTTTTTGTTCATAATAAATTTGAATTTAATTAATATTTGTTGTTAAATTTTGGATTAAAATTTGAATTTAATTAAATTCTAACAACCAATTTAGCCAATGTTTGGTAGAAATTAAAATTTAGATTTTTATCAAATTCAAAGTTAACAATTAATTTTAATCATATGTTTAATGGAATTCACAACTTTTCAATTACACATTTCATCAACTTTTATCAAAATTTGCTAAATTTTTTATTTTAATCTCTATCAAACAAATGTTTATTATGTATTTCGTAGTAAACTTCGAATATTAAAATTTAGATCTAATTTATTTTTAAAAATAAATTTATTGTATATTTTGTTGCAAAATTCAAATATTATGATAGACAACGTCAGGGCTGTAAGCAAAAATCGTCAAACCGAAACCACATTTTAGAAATCGTCAGTTTGGTGCCACGTCGACTTGGTCAACAAAATGGTTTTGATCCAAATCAAACCAGTTAAAATGGTTTGGTTTAAGTTTGAAAATTTTAATTGCGATTTAAAACAAAATCGGACCAGTGAAAAAATATATAAAAATAAAAAATGAGAAAATGAAATTTTTTTGAAATTTCATTCAAATATGTAAAATTCAATAGTTTCATTTGTGGGTATTCTTGTCAATTTCTAATTTTCTAATACAAATATATTATTATTATTATTATTATCCAATAATCCTAATATATATCTAATAATCTCAAGACTAACATAATCTATCAAAAGTCATTTTCATCTTCAGAATTTAAATGAACTCCAGCTGACATCTAACACAGTCTTAAGCCGCCGGCACCACACACTTCTTTTTCAGATTTTTCACGCCTGTTCAAAGTTGAATAGTAGTCTATTACACTAAATCGGAGACAAAGAGCTCCTAAACATTCGGTGATAATATTTGCTACGAATAAAGTTTCAGATCAATAATTTTTTGGAACAAACTAAGGTAAGAATCTAAAATTAAATGTGTTTCATAACATCATACAAACGTAACTTGTGTAATTGTTATATTTGGATATTATAAACAATTAATTTATTATTGTGGTTGGTTATTCTCTTTGTTTAATCAGTATCTTTTTTTCAGATATGATGATCACGATGTCTTATCGGACATCATTTTATTTTTTGAGCCTTATATCTAATTTAGTAGACTTATATTGTAAAGTTATTATATCGTCATTAACCTAAAAAAGGTGAACAAAAATGAAAAAAACTATGTTTTAGTTTATTGTAATTTTTCTTTGATTTAATTGGTATTTAAATTTATAGTAGATATATTTAACCTCTGTTTGAGCCATATTTTTCATATCATCATAACCAAAAAATTGATCGTTGGAGAGGAGACTAGATCCCACACATGAAACAATAGATCAACAAAGGCGGATGGACTTGTGGGATAATGGTCCAAATTTTCATTTTTTTTGTTCCAAAAATTTGGTTCAAATAGGGGTTTAGTTTTTTTTAGATTTATTGCTAGTAAGATATAAATATATATTGAATTCAATGAATTAATGACATAAAAGTAGACAAAAAAATATATAACGAAATCGATAGTTTAAAATCGGATCAAACCGTTAGGTTTAAGTTTGAGTTTTTTTCCAAATCATTCAAAATGGTTTGGTTTATGTTTGGATTTTTTTCAAACCGGTTTAAACGGTTTAGTTTGAAAATCTGTCAAAAATCGATAAAATCGGACCACTTACACCCCTAAACAACGTTTATAAAGCTGTCCAAAGGAAGTAACTACTAATTGCAACGAAATATACAATAAATTAGTTATTAAAATTAAATCTAAATTTTAATATTTGAATTTTACAAAAAAACACACAATAGTTAGAATTAAATTAAATTAAAATTTTAATGACGAATTTTATTTAACGATATAATTATTGTGAAGAATAGAAGATATTTTTCAAAGTTCAATATCCAAAATTCGACCAGCTCAAAATTCAGAGAATAATAAAAGATGTTTTTCAAAGTTATTGAGCAACCAGAGACATTTTTTTTATAGTTGTCAAAATTTAGCAATTGAATACGTTTTTCAAAATTTAGTAACAAAAATTCAATCGTCTCAAAGTTTAATAACGTGATGGAATGTCGCACGTATATTCCATCAGCCATGTAAACAATTTTGTTAAAGGTTTTAAGCAAATATTGTAAATGACATCCGACATTCTTCTAAATTAAATGGTCATAATTTGATATCTTAAATTTCAGTGAATAATTAGACATAGAAATAAGTTAGACTATTGGAACAGTTAACACAAACTCTCGCTCTCGTTACCTTCTTCGCTCTAAACCCTCCATCATTATCACCAGGAGTTCAACTCTGTCTCTCTCTCTAGCCCCTAATTTGTCACTAGGGTTTAACTCTCTCCCTGAGTATGTCCACTCTGATCCCTTCGGCGGGTAAAACCACCCGCGGCCACCTGCCGCTGATTCCCTCACTCTATTCCCGTCGTTCATTTTGCTCCAGACCCCTCTCTTTCAGAAATTCACCTCCAGTTCTCCCTCTTTTATCTTTAACCCCGGCAAATGCCGCCTTCTATTCTCCTCCTCCACCCGCATTTGGAATCCCAAAACCGAAATACTCTAATGAATCTTCGCAATTCTTCAGCTTTTTTATTTACCCCTCGAACCCTATTTCCCGAAATTCGTTTATTCCCCTTTTGTCGTCACTGAGAACCGGGTTTATTACTACTGTTATTGCTTCTGTTCTATTCTTTTCGGGATTATGTTTCAGTTTGAAACCCGCTGTAGCTTTGGCTGTTTCACCTCCGCCTACTGTTGAGACAGCGGAGAAGGATACCGTTTCAGAGGAAGAAAGAGAGAAATCACTCGAGGATGAATTGGCTTCTAATCCATATGATGTCAGAGCACTTAAGAATTTAATGGAAATCAAAATAAAGAGTAAGAAGATTCCTGAAGCTATTGTCATTCTTGACAAATTAATAAAGCTTGAGCCGGAGGAACGTGAATGGCCATTGTTGAAAGCCCATTTGCATGCTTACAATGGAGAGATTGAATTGGCGAGGAGGGGGTTTAATGAGCTGCTGAAAATTGATCCTTTTCGTGTGGAGGCGTATCATGGTCTGGTGACAGCAGCTTCTCAAGAGGAGTCAAGCGAGGAATTGGAGAAAATTGAGAAGAAGGTGGAGGAGGCGATGAAATTATGTAAAAAGGAGAATAGGAAAAGCGATTTAAGGGATTTCAAGCTCTTATTTGCTCAAATCCGTGTGATCGAGGGGAACTACGATGAGGCCTTGAAGGTATATGAGGAGTTGGTGAGAGAAGAGCCAAGGGATTTTAGACCATATCTGTGTCAGGGCATAATCTATACCCTGTTGAGGAAAAATGGGGAGGCAGAGAAGAATTTTGAGAAGTATAGGAGATTGGTTCCTAAGGAGCACACTTATGCCAGATATTTTGATGATAATATGTTGGCGACCAAAATTTTTGCACAGAAAGTGGATAACGAAAGAGCTGGAGTGAAGAGTAAAGGAAATGAGCTATGACTTTTTGTAGTAGAAGCCCGTTTGTGGTTATAGTATAGTGATGTTTCATGTACCGAAGTTTTAATTTTTTGTTCAAGGTTTTTGATAAAGGCTTTATAATTATTGTTTTGGGTGGTAGGTTTTCAGTTGCTGTTTGTTAATTATGTTTTTAATGAACAATCAGGGTATTTAAGGAAGGAGACGGTTTTAAGCAAGTTCAACTCATTTCACTCGACTCTGATTTTCAAAAAATCGAGAGGGTTTAAAAGTTCGTTTGTTCCCAGATGCGATGGTGGGTTGGAGTGTGAGGTACTTTTTGTTATTCTACTTAATATTATGTTTCTATTTCATTTTTCTGTAAGCCTTTTTGTATCAATTGCTTATTAGTTAATGTTTGAGTAAGTCGAGTCACAGTTTAATTAATTACTGCAAATTGAATAATTTTTCTTGTTGAAGTAATGATTGTGCCTAAAAGCTGTTATTATCCTTTGCTTAATATGTAACTTAGTATCGCGCTTTCTTTGTGTCATTTGTCTTTAGGAATATTGAAATGAGATGTGATTGAAACTATGGTCTTATGCTATAAGGCAGGACAGAGCATGTGATTTCAGCAATATATTATGGTGTTCTGAAATATGTTCTATTTCCTATTGTTGCTTATTGTTTGGTGGTCAAAGTCTTAACAATATTCAGCTTTGTTGTTTGACTTCTTTCCTTTACTTAATTTTTTTTCTGCCCTGGGGTGCGTGCAATTCCTTTTAGCTTTTTATGCTCTCTGGTGTGTACACTGTTTGGGCTGGCGTTTGGATCAATATGGTAAAGACGAATTGTATACGAAATAGATTTGTGCTTCAAAATTTGGGTGTAAACTGAAAGGTCGGGAAAGGAATTTTGAGCATCAAATTTAGTAGTCTTCATTTCTTCCTTCCCCTTCTCTCTTCTGAGTGTTTGAGGTGCTATAATGTGCACCATCATCCTAAATATGGGACCATCAAATGCATTACACCTGGGTACATTGCAGACTAATATTGGATATAGGGAAGTTACTTGTTGACCGGCATGTCAATAGGCTTGGCATAGTTCCCTGACATTGCCCGTGACAGGCTCAGTAATTAACAAAGAGGCCCAAACATGCTTCGGCCTTGACACTAAAGACTAGGCATGGCTCTTCCTTTGTCAGACAGGTCATCGATGGTCTAATCATATATATGGCTCTAATCTATCTATGACCATATTAGAATTGAAGAAGTTGACAAAATTTCTGCTCAGAACCAGTATATACACAAGTTAAGACTAAAGTTTCGATATGGTTCAAAAAGATTTGATTTCATTGGATGTTTTGATAGATGCCGGGAAAGCCAATTTCAAATTTGTTAGAATCGAGGCTTAACCTGCATTGCTGTTGTTGTTTTACTTGAGTACAAGGTGGATCAAGCATTTCACTAAAATCTCTCTCATTACTCAAGTGAAACTTTGCTGTCTTTGTAAGTTGTCGAATTGTGTTATAAGGTGGTAATGTTTGAACTTGGGGGCAAAGAATTGTGTGGAGAGAGAGAGGGCAGCTGTATTGTGCTCTAGGGCTTCAGTTCTTTGCCTCATATCAGAGGCATTAGACTTCAGAGAGTTATGATGCAGACAATAATCTATTTGGGATTCTATATTCTCTGTTGCTCGGGCAGTTTTCAGGTCATGCTGTTTGTTAGATTTGTCAGTCTTTACATCTTGAATACGTTTTACTAAAACTAAAGGAGTGCATTATTTTTCTAGGATTGTGATCCAGAAGCACACGACAAATATTATACTTGTAGCAGAATTGTAGAAGAAGGGGAAAAGGGGCAAGAAGAGACGATTTTTTTTATTTTTTTTATTTTTTTGGGGACTCCGGAGAGGAGAAATACCCTACTCCTACTCCTTTTTATAGTTGAAACCTTAATTAAAAAGGATTAAATAATAAAAATTATTTTCTTGGCAATTTTTCAACTGAATATTTATTAAGATTTTCATCACAATGTTATTTTCATCTCTTATTGACATAGACATTACACCTAAATTTGTTCTTTCACTAGAAAATTCTTGTAGACGGTTAGCAGCCTCTCGACATCCTCGTTGGATGATAACACTGCATGTAAGCAGAACTTTGACCTCATACGTAAACTCCATGTAGCTACCAAGCTCATGTTGTGTCCGGGACAACTTTAAAATTGCCTAATATTTTCCTTTCTTTGGGGAGTTGAGAATGAACAGGGATTTAGGGTACTATACTTTTAGTTGTGTTAGATTTCTGTCTGGCTATGCATCTCCATCTCCATACGGGTAACTCTCAAGAATGCAGGAACATATTCGTGGTGTTGAGTTCAATGTGAAGTTCTCGTCTCCAATAACATTGCATGGACCTGGTATTTGAATTTTGAAGGTTTATATGTTAGTAATTTGCATGATTAAGCAAATTCCTATCCTTGCATTAGAAATTTTTTATTTGGTACTTGTACTGGATAATTTTATTACTTGTATTCACGATACTAAAATATTACATATCCAGAATTATTGAAGTCTAAATATTTATGCTGTTTCTCATCCGTGTGATGAATTTTGTTGAGGTTGAATTGAAATGTGTTCTTCTGGTCCATTTCACAAGAGTGGTGCTTTCTTGCGTCAACCAGGAGTTTATTAACTTGAAATGAAAGGAGTATTCTTTTCTCTGTCTTGAACATAATATGTGCGCACATTAGATGAAAAGAGAGTGCAATGCGCAGAGGAGATCTTTATTTAGGGATGTCAATTGGGGCGAGCCGGCTCGCGGCTCGTCGGCTCGGCTCATGGAAAAGAGGCTCGTGCGCGGCTCAGGCTCGTGAGCCGCCGGCCGAGCCCACAAGCATGGCCCACGAGCCGCTCGTGGGCTCGATGAGCCACGAGCCGGGCTCATGGCTCGTGAGCCTGTGACCAAAACGGTCATTGAACTTTTTTTATTCTTTTTTTCCCCCCATTTTTTTACTATAAATACCTCCTTCTCCCAAAGATTTTTTTCATATCAATTGCTCTTCCAAAATTACAACTCTCTCAACTCTCTTTTATTATATCAATTATCGAGTTTTTACTCTCTTATACTGCAAAATATACAATATCAATTCAATTTTTCCAGTTTATTAGTTACAATTTCAATTTATCCAATTCTCAATTCTCACAATCTCACTATATTTATATTCATCTAGTCAAGATTTCATCATAAACAATTACAGAAATGGAACAACGTTCATTTGTTGAGAGCTTGTTTGATACAGGATGTGACCCATTGTCACATCATGGAGAATCGCCTAGGACGCCGCAAAGTCAATTTTTAAATGAATTTGCCGGTCTAAATGACATACCGATACCTAAAGATGTTCACATTCACGGTCAGGGAAGCCCACTCCAATTGATTTGGATGATATTAACGTTCCCGAAGCGAAACATGAAGATGAAGATCAGCAATTAAATATCCCAGATGCGAGGGGAAAGCGAAAGGCCAAAAAACAAGCAAAATGTTGTGATCACTTTTAGTTGATTTCAACGGGAAAAGTCGTTGATGGCCTTGCAGAATCTAAAGCAATATGTAAATACTGCCAACAAAGATTGGCATGGCAAAAAGGAATTGGAACCACTCATCTCAACCGCCACTACAAATCATGTGCAGCCAGACATGGACTTCTTCCAGCTGGTCAAACACAGTTACAATTTAGCAGTTCAGGCGCCGGTTCTACAATTTCACCCCTATCCACATGGGTGTATTCGGAGGACGAGACTCGAACCGGAATGGTGAAATTTGTTGCCGCCACTGAGTTGCATCTGGCTATTGCAGACAACCAACACTTCGTCTCGTTCGTGAAAGAATATCTACAATCGAGGTACGTTGGGGTAAGTCGAAACACTTTTCGTGCCGATACAATAAATTATTTCAATAATTCAAAATAACAATTAATTATGGATTTGCAACAATATGGGGGTGTTATATTCTTAATTTCTGATATATGGGAAGGGGTTAATAAAAGAGCATATATAGCTGCAACCGCACACTATATAGACCCATTTTGGTGCATGCATAAAAAATTATTGCTTTTAGAATTATTGAATTTCCTTACAATGCTAATAATATATATAATGCTATTATCAGTATTGTTAAAGAATATCATTGTGAAAGTAAAATTCGATCTTTTACTTTTGACAATGCTAGCGTTAATAAGGTAGTCGTCGATAAATTGTGTAGGACACTTCAACCTGATTTTGGTGGGTATTTGTTTCATATTCCTTGTGTGTGTCATATCTTGAATTTAATTGTGTAAGATGGTTTAAAATATATAAAGGATGAACTTCAAAGGATTATGAATACATTAGTATATATTACGATCTCTCCTAGTAGAAAATAAGCATTTGAAGATTTTTGTGCCGAATTAGGGGTGATGACTGCTAAAACATTTGTTAGCGACGTAGGTCATAGATGAAACTCTACATACTTGCTATTAAAATCATGTGAAGGTTTCGAAAATTTAATAACTGACTTTTATAATAATAGACATGTTAGAAGTGATGATGATAGTATGTTAAATGAATCCGATTGGATTTTAGATTTGAAAGTCAAATGATTTTTGATATCTTTTTATGAGACCACAAAGATTTTATTCGGCGTTTATTATCCCACAAGCTGTATGGTGCTTGAACGCCTTTATATAATTGCAAGAACATTCCATAAATATAAAAATGATCCTGCTTTTAGTGAAATTTTAATTACTATGGAATTAAAGTTTGGAAAATATTGGGAAGAACTGTCTATGTTATTTCCTTTAGCATGCGTAATGGACCCCCGATACAATATTTCGGTAACTAAATACGTAATTGATCAAATCAATAAAATTTTAATACTTGATACATCTATCACCTATAAGAATTTAGAGCAAACATTATGTGGAATGTATGATTAATATGCGGAAAGAATTGGTGCAAATGTTAGTCGGGTACCCTCTGCTGCACCTACTCCTTCTGCTGAAATTGAAGATGTTGCGGAAATAATGAATTTATTTCAAGGCATTAATACATTTAGATATGATGCAACTGCAATGTGTTCATCTAGTGACATGTCGTCTACATCTGCATCTCATCAAACATCAGTCGAAACTCAAAATGTGATGCCTGCCGAATTAATTGATTATTTCAATCATAATATGCCAACAGACAGAACAATTAAAAAAACTTCAGAATAAGTAATTGAATTCTGGCGAAAGTATGAAAGACGTTGGCCAATTATTTCTGCAATTGCGAAAGATCTATTGACACCTCCAGTTAGCACTGTTGCTTCGGAGTCTGCTTTTAGTGCAGGTAAAAGGGTTTTGACTAATGTCAGGAGTCGACTGAAAGAAGATGTTTTGGAAGCGTTAATGTATGTGAAGGATTGACAGGACGCTCATTTTCGACTACAAGATAAATACGCTGAAATTGCATGTCGTCGGGTAAGTGATATTTGATTTAATTATATTAATCAATTTTTTTTATTTTTTAATCGTTAAATTTAATTTTCTTTAAAAAATTGTACACGTTACAACAAGTTGTTCGTGTACAATTTTTAACTCCGCCTACTTAAAATTGATGTAGCCGATCCCAAGCCCAGATAAAGGAGGAGGGTTTACATTTTTTTAACTTTAAAAAGAAACAAAAAAATATATTTTTTGTAAATATATTTCAAAAAATAATTCGTTTTCATTATATAAATATTTTATACTTTATAAAAAGTATTACAAATTACAATATGATATAAATCAAAAAAATAAAAACTTGTTTTCGTTAAATTATTTGTATTTTTTAACACTTTTTTATTTTTAAAACTCTATTCTTTATTAACTTTAAAAAGAAATCAAAAAAATATATTTTTTGTAAAAGTATTTCAAAAAATAATTCGTTTTCATTATATAAACATTTTATACTTTATAAAAAGTATTACAAATTACAATATGATATAAATAAAAAAAATAAAAACTTATTTTCGTTAAATTATTTGTATTTTTTAACACTTTTTATTTTTAAGACTCTATTATTTATTTTATATAAAAAAAATAAAAAAATTAGGCGAGCCCACGAGCCGAGCCGAGCTCGCCCAATTTCAACCAGCCGAGTCCGAGCTCGGCTCGCCACGACTTAGCTCGACCCATTGCCAACCCTATCTTTATTGTATGTTACTTCTATCTAAAAATTAAAAAAAATTATGCTTAGAGTTTATGAGATTTTTCATTCAATACATTTTTGTCAACACATTTTTCTGTCAATAAAGTGATGCACAAGTAGCAAAATCCATATTTTTAAATTAATAATTACTATTACTATTTTATTTATCAAATGCTAAATTATGTGTGTGTTTTTAATTGATGAGAAAATGGGTAATTAATAATTAAATTTTAAATGAGAAAAAACTGTCATATACATATTGTTTGTATTAATTTTGTCTTCAATAATTTTGGAAAGAATGTACCTTCTAAATTAATGTTCAAATTTTTTTGAATTCTCTGACACTCAAGAGTCACATGTTTATTAGCACAAATAATTAAATCAAAGCAAAAGACAGAAAGAGGAAAATGTCTATGCCATATTGTTTGGAGGAATCATGGCCCATTCTCCTAGGTTAATGCTTAAAGCTTTGGGCTTAATATTAGCAAACTGGCACAAATAGTCCATAACCTTCAAATTTTGGTGTAAACATTCCTAACTTTTTACTTAATGAGCACAATTGGTGCTTTTTTAGATGATTTTCGTCCATTTGACCATTAAAAGTCAATTTTTTTAGTGTGAAGACTAAAATGTCATTGCTTTATTTAAATGATATAAAATATAAAATAAAAAGAAAAAGTTAATTCATCCTATCAACCGATTCTCCATAACATCGTCTCCTATGCAATCGTGGATTACTTAAAAATCTATGTCATATAAGCAAAATAGAATACGTTCAAAATTTTCTTCAATGCAAGTTGATAAGAACTCTACCAAATGACGTGACTCATAAAAAAAATAAAAAATAAATCTATAGCTTCATCTTGATTCAGAAGTTCCATTAGACATGCTAACTCAATGAAATTTATATTTCATATGTAGATTTAAATGTGATTTGTTATTTTTACAAATAAAAGACACCTAGATAGCAATTTACATCAGTAGGATTTGTTATGTTATGTTATGTATTTCCCTTGGCAGTAATTTTTTATGTGGTGTGGGAGGCTATAATTTCAGTGTTGTATAGTATAGGCCTTCAATTAGTTTGAAATTAAGATGTAAGTAGCTAATATTTAGTTCCTGTTTGATGGCTATTATCTTACTCTTAGGAGTTTTCTTTTCTTGTTGCATCAATTCTTTCTTCTCGATGACTGCATTTAATCATTTTTGACAAAAATAAAGTTTTGAATGGTGAATTTTTGGAATATGTGTGATTAAAAAGTAAGGAAAAGTTTTGAGTTTACGTGTTGAACATTTTATTATGTGAATATGTACGGTTGAAAATGAGTATATAGAAAAAAAAAAGTTATGAAGTAAATTCCATCAAGTAGGGGCTTACTTTAAAAGGGATCTATGGATAAATCTAAAACCCATATCTATATCTTTTCTCGTGTTATTATTGTTAAGTCATTAGCTCCAACTTTCTCATTCACAAGTGATTACTAGGGATTCTTGCCTTACAACTCACGGTGAAGGATTTCTTGAGTTAGTTCACCTCAAGCAATTTATTCCCTTGTCTTTTTAGCACGATTGTGCATTCACACGTGATGGCTTGACATCATTCTCGCTTTCTTCTGATTATCAGTGTCACCAACTAAACGCGATAATTTCACTTTATTGTCACCTTCAATATAAACATAGAGTAACATAAGCAGAAGCCTAAAACCACGACATATGTATCTCGAATGGGCCATTATGCTTGTGTTTGAGAAGCCTGAAAAATATCTTATATTTACTTTTCAAAGTCAAATTTTACTTTAACTACATATTTTATAGGATCTACAAGACTACAACTATTATTCACTTATGTGTAATGCTATTTAGTATTACTGGTGTTACTACACATAGGTAACACTAAATTTTATTAAATGAAAGTTACAATTATATTGATCATATAATTTCACATTTATCTGTAATGATTAAATAATGCTACATAGACTAATACTTTAACAATACTGGTACTAAATAACATTATTGTTCTCTTATCCACTACTCATTTCAATGACTTACAATTTATCCTAACACTTACTATATTAGACAAAAAAAGATTTAACCAATGGCTAAATGTAGAAAGTGTAATCATCTCTCACAAACTATTTTCTAACTCAAACTACAAGGCAGTTAAAAGGGTGGGATATGAACAAGTTCATCAACAAATAAGTGTTTTACAGAGCAAATAATCTGCATGCAAGTTTTCAATTGAGGGTAAAGCAAAATATTCAATATTGCTATTTCATTTTTCCATGTCCCTCTTAACTTATATTTGAAGATGCGAATTTTTACTTTATTCAATTCTTAGAAGTTACAATTAAAACTCTAATTATTTTTTAATACTATTCATTTTGTTATGAAAAAAGAGAATGAAAGTCAATATACTCGTGTGTGTTTTACGAAGAACCAAAGCCCTCTAATTTTATAGGGAAGAATTAGGAATATGACGGTAATAATTTCTAAAGCTGCATGGATACAATTTTTATTCACTAATAAACTTACAATTTACAACACTCCTCACTGAATGACACATTACAAAATATCTATCTCGTTAAAATCTTGTTTAATAAAAATTCAATGGAACAAAAAAAATCAAATGATGGAAAAAGAGTACAATTATTTTTGTTTATCAAAAATAAATGCTGACTTAATAAAATATTGCTAGGAAAACTCAATGGGATAAAACTTTAGCGAAGGAAAAAGAGTACAGCTACTCTCAATGTTGATCACTTAAAATCTTTGAGTTGACGCATTCCAATATCATGAACCAATTTCTTGAATGTAAATGTCGGCAGTGCTTTTGTGAATAAATCAACCATATTATCACTTGAGCGAATTTGTTGCACACTAATGTTTCCATTTTTTAGAATCTCATGTGTATGAAAGAATTTTGGATAAATATGATTCGTCTTGTCACCTTTGATATAGTATCTTTTGAATTGTGCAATACAAGTTTCATTGTCTTCATACAAAATTGTTGGACTATCTTTCATAGAAATTAACCCATATAATGCTTGAATATTATGGATCATGTTCCTCAACCATACACATTCCAGCTTGCTTCATGGATTATAATAATTTCAGAATGATTTGAGGATGTTATTGTCGAGGATTGCTTCACAGATATCCATAATATAACTTTTCCTCAACGTATAAACACATATCTTGTTTTTTAGTTAATTTTACGGTGAGATAAAACTTTAGCGAAGGAAAAAGAGTACAGCTACTCCCAATGTTGATCACTGAAAATCTTTGCGTTGACGCATTCCAATATCATGAACCAATTTTTTGAATGTAGATGTCAGCGGTGCTTTTGTGAATAAATCAACCATATTATCACTTGAGCGAATTTGTTGCACACTGATGTTGCCATTTTTTAGAATCTCATATGTATGAAAGAATTTTGGAGAAATATGATTCGTATTGTCACCTTTGATGTAGCATCTTTTGAGTTGTGCAATACAAGTTGCATTGTCTTCACACAAAATTGTTGGACTATCTTTTATAAAAATTATATAATGCTTGAATATTATGGATCATGTTCCTCAACCATACACATTCCAGTTTGCTTCATGGATTATAATAATTTTAGAATGATTTGAGGATGTTATTGTCGAGGATTGTTTCACAGATATTCATGATATAACTTTTCCTCAACGTATAAACACATATCTTGTTTTTGAGTTAACGTTACGTGGATTAGAGAGATACATACATCTGCATATCCTACTAAAGAAGATCTTGACTTTTGAGAGTAAAATAATCTCAAATCAATAGTACCTTTCAGTTAACGAAAAATGTGTTTAACATTATTCAAATGTCTTTTGAATTGATGTAGAGCTATACCTTGTAATGAGATTTACAGCAAAAAAAAAAAAAAGCAATGTTTTGATCAAAGTGTAGTTTGCAAGATAAGTCGTGCTCCAATTGTACTAACATATGGTAATTCAAGACCAAGGACATTTTCTCCATCTTCAAGTTGATGGAATGAATCTTTTTTCACATCAAGTGATTGAACAACCATATGTGATGCTAATAGATATGCATTATCCATATAAAAATATTCTAAAACATTTTCTGTATATGTAAATTTATGAACAAGTAATCCTTTTAGAAACACATTTGTAGCTCAAGGCAAAATTTGGTTTTTCCCGAATCTTTCATCTCAAATTCATTTTTCAAACAATTTGCAGTTTTTTTGAGCTCTTCAAGAGTTCTAATGAAATTTAAATCATCAATATAAACTGTCACAATTGTAAATTCAATATTTGTTTTCTTTATAAAAGCACATGGGCAGACATAATTATTTTTATAGTTTTCATTCAACAAATATTCGTTAAAGCAATTATATCACATGCATCCGGATTGTCTCCATCCATTTAATAATCTTTATAATTTAATTAATTGCATGGTTCTTGATCATGTATCATTTGTCTTTGGCACTTTAAATCTTTCATGGATTTTCAGATATATCTCACTATCAAGTGAAATATACAAATAAGCAGTCATTACATCCATAAGGCACACATCAAGCCTACGTGACACGGTCCAAACACTTTTCGTATTTTACAAGGATTACATTTCAATGTTTGAACTACAAGTCCAAATACTTTTCATTTTCTCTAAGGAATCCAACCTGCTTGTATGGTTTCTTTCTATTTTGGCTAATCATTTCTGAACCTTTATTTTACATAATATCAAAAGCTACGTTAAAGGTGAAAATATTATATATAACAATATTATTTCATTTTTATAATTTATGAAATAAGATATAATTTATTGAAATCTCATTATTTTCGAACACTTGTAGTTCTTCGAGAATCATATCTTTAGGAGTTCTAATGAAATTTAAATCATCGACATAAACTGTTACAATTATAAATTCAATATTTGTTTTCTTTATCAAAGCACATGGGCAGACATAATTATTTTTATAGCTTTCATTCAACAAATATTCGTTAAAGTGATTATATCACATACATCCGGATTGTCTCAATCCATTTAATAATCTTTGTAATTTAATTAATTGCATGGTTCTTGGCCACGTATCATTTGTTTTTAGCACTTTAAATCCTTCAAGATTTTCATAAATATCTCACTATCAAGTGAAACATACAAATAAGCAATCATTACATCCATAAGGCACACATCGAGCCTATGTGACACAGTCCAAACACTTTTTATATCTTACAAGGATTACATTTCACGTGTTTGAACTATAAGTCCAAATACTTTTCATTTTCTCTAAGGAATCCAACCTGTTTGTATGGCTTCTTTCTATTTTGGCTAATCATTTCAGGAACTTCATTTTACATAATATCAAAAGCTACGTTAAAGGCGAAAATATTATATACAACAATATTATTTCATTCTTATAATTTATGAGATAATATATAATTTATTGAAATCTTATTATTTTCAGACACTTGTGGTTCTTCGAGAATCATATTTTCAATATTTGATTAATCGATCTTTTTAAATGTTACTTATTCTGAAGATTTTGGTTGATTTTTCTCGTGTTTTTCTTTTTTGAAATACAGAGTTTTTTAACCTATTGGTTGACCATGCTTCTGATGTATTTGAGATTCATTTGCTATAGCAGATTGTCATACATGAACATAAATTTTTGTTGGAATATTTTATGCTGTTATATATGATTTTACCACTTTTCTCGTGTCAATAAATATATCTGATAATTGATTTGCAACTCTTTGCAAATGAATAATTTTTTCAACATCTTGCCCACATTGATTGCTTCAGGGATCAAAGTAAAATAAAGTTGTTTCATTCCAAGATTTTTACTTTATTTATCAAGATGTAGTTACCCTGTTTATCAGGATATAGTTTTTCAATTCCAAAGTTGGGAAAGTTATTTTATCAAAATGACAATTTGCAAAACGTACAGTAAATAAATTACTCGTTAAAGTTTCGAGATACCTAATAATACATGGTGAATCAAAACCTACATAAATCTCAAGTTTTCGTTGGGGACCCATTTTATGCGTTATGGGAGGTGAAACAGGGATCTAGACAACACAACCAAAAACCCATAGCTGAAAAATATTAGGTGA
This sequence comes from Olea europaea var. sylvestris, assembly GCF_002742605.1. Lineage (NCBI taxonomy): Eukaryota > Viridiplantae > Streptophyta > Magnoliopsida > Lamiales > Oleaceae > Olea > Olea europaea. The sequence continues at coordinate 31,240,559 of NC_036251.1, forward strand.
TAACCAAATGCAAGTTGAAAATGTGAATATTGATAATAAGCAGTTATCTTATCGATCCAATGATACAGTACGTAATATGACATGATCCCAGACAAAAGTTGAGAGTTTTGTTTTCATAATGACAAGTTGTAGACGTTTAATAAATAACTTCGCTAAACCATTTTTGTGTATGAACATGCACAACTAAATATTCAATAGCAATCCTAATTGATATACAATAATTATCGAATGCTTGTGATCTAAATTCACCAGTATTGTTAAGACGAATGGTCTTGATTGAGTAATCAAGAAATTGGGCTCATAATTTTATGATTCGAACAAATAGTCTAGCAAAAATTACATTCCCAGTGGAAAGTAAGTAAACATGTGATCATCTAGTAGAAGAATCAATTAGTACCAATGAAATGGTCGACATAATTGGTGTATTAACCTACATATAACTCCATGAATTTTTTTCAAGAAAGTTGGAGATTCAATATTGATTTTTGTAGTGAAAGGTCGAATGACTAATTAGTCTTGTGAACAAACTAAACATGAATAATTATTAGGTAAAATAATTTTTTGGTTCTTTAGAAGATGTCCATGTGAATTGTTTATTATTCGATACATTATTATAGTTTCCAGATGTACAAATCGATCATGCCAAAAGTATAAAACTTTTAGGGTCAACGAACTTCTGGTTCATGACAATATTTGTTTCAACCATTTTTATAAATTAATAATACATGTCAGATGGAAGTGTATAAAATTTTTCTTTTATCTGCTTTTAGTCAGATACAAAAGAAGTTATGCAAAAATATTAAATATTATTTTTTTGCATCGTCCTAATGTGATACTCATTGAAGATGATATCTTTAAAACTAAGCAAATTTCTTATGAATTTGCTAGAATAAAGTGTATCGTCAATATATAATTTTGTATTATTTAATAAAATAATACAAGTTCATCCAAAGCTTTCAACGATATTCAATGTACATGATATTATATTAACATTATTTTCTGCTAATGTTATGTTAAAAAAATATTTTTTTGTCTTCAAAAATAGTATATATAGTTGCACCATCAATTAAGTGAGTATCTTGATAATCCATCATGTATCAATAATTATAACAAAATAGATATATTTAAAAACCTTAAAAGATTAAACATCATTTAATATTATAAAATTAACGATATACAATAAAGTTTCAAATTTTTTTGTGAAAAGTAAAAACATATTTTGAATTGAATTTCGAAAAAAAAAAATGAAAGCACTGTAAAATAGATTAATATATATCTTCCATCATACCACCCCAATGAAATAGTCAATATTTATATTTAGATCAATAAAGAAATCAGAAACATTCAAGTGAGTCACATCAATAAGACTATTATAATCAGTAAATTTTGTTTATGCATTTTCTTTTACTTGATTGATTTTTGGTAGAGATCCATAAAATGTTTTGTCGTACAACAAATACATGCTCAATGCCTTTTTATTCTATAATTAAGACAAGTTTCATCGTGCTCCTTTTTAAATATGCTACTTTCGTTTGTTTTGTGCATTTTGAAATTGTTGCCTTATTGTCGATAGCTTTGTTAATTATTTCGTCGATGATATCTTCCGCACGTGCATCTGCGTCCATGTTCTTGTCTTGATATTGTATTTATCTCTGACAATACAGTACCATTTGCTTTAGACAACAATACAAAACCTGTTGGACCTAACCCAAGATTTTTTCACCAGCAGTTCATTATTTTATTCAACGACAAGTAGGCAAGATATGAATTCTAAGTACTTTTTGAAACTAAGCTCACAATATATTACTTTTTGAAACTACGTTCACGATATTGTTACTGTAGGAGCACATTCAGTGAGTGAAAGATGGAAAAATATTCTCCAACATATTTTAACCAGTGATTTTTTTTTCACACAATGTCAATTTTGAACAGTTCAAAATGTACTCACTAATAATTTTAAAGTCTTGCAAACAAATGTATATTCACTCGTAACGATCTTTGGGGAGGACTATAGTTCTCTGATGATCAAATCTTTCAGTTAATTTTTTTCCAAATAACCTGTGGATTTTTCTCAGTGACATATTCAATTTTCAATCCATCAAAAAGATGATAACAAAGGAAATTGAGTGCTTTTTGCACAATCCTATAAGGATTATTTATTTTTTCTTTTATTGTCTCTCCTAAACTTTTTGAGACAAAATGAATATAGTATCGAGTGTTCATGACGGATAATTTTTCTCAAATGTGTTAAGTGCATCAAACTTAAATTTTGTGATGTTTGCCATTTAATTAATTACACAAAAAAAAATACAATTAATTTCGAATAATATGATTAAACATCACATAAAAGTTAATCAAGTAGTCAATATCCATATGATATAATTTATTTGTTTTTCCTTTCGGGTAAACACTAATTTAAAATAATATGTTCTTTGAAATATGTGCTACTTCGAGAGCACGTTGTATTTTACTATTATTTATTTAAGTGCACTATATTAATATTATTCTGAAATATTGAAATTTATAATTTATGTTCTTCAGGAATAAGTAATATTCTTTAAGAATATTAATTATACTGTTGTTCTACTTTTGGAGCACTAACAAAATATTTATAATAGATAGATCTACGATTAATATTTTTCTAAAATATTAATTATAATGTTATGCTATTTCATAAGCAACAACTTGATAAACTATTAATTTAGGGTTTATAAAAGAACATCTAAAAATATTTAATTACGATATAGACATGATATGAATTTATATAAAAATAATAATTACAAAAATGTATAAGTAAAAAAAATCTTCCAAATATGCACTTGAATTGACTTCATATATAAACATGTAAATATGACAAAGTAATCATTATGCATATAATGAATTATTATTATGGATTTGCGTACAAGCAAAATAGAATAGAAGAAGTAGAAGAAGAAGCATCCGCATTTTGATGTATATGTATTAGAAAAATTCACATGTCACCAAATTAATTTTGATATACGTTATAGATATCCATGCTTATAAAAAATTACTACATTAACTAAATTTTGAAAAATTAAGTTATCGTACTGATAACGTATTATGAAAAGAGAGAAAAAGAGAAGAGAGAATAAAAATCAATAGACTTGTGTGTTTTTTTATTGAGAACCAAACCCTAATATTTATATGGAAAAATTATGTATACAACAATAATAATTTTTAGAGTTGAAGGGGTACAATTGTCCTTCACTAATAAACTTATTATTTTACAACACATTTTGATATATCCATTAGATAGAGAACTAAGAATTTGATCAAATACATTCTTGAAACCTTTATTTTCAACAAATTTAGAGTCGAAATTATAAATTCTTTTCATTATCCTTTTAAATTCATCGCTCAACGCTAACTAAGCAACTAAGAGCCCATTTGACAATATTTTTGAAAAATCAAAAGTTATTTTCGAACATACTTGAATAATTTTCTGAAAATATTTTATTTGATTAGAAAAGTTTTTAAATGAAGTTGACTTGAGATAGTTTTCTCATAAATCCATTCTACAAGAAATATAAGTAAAAGAAGAAGTCGTGTCAAATATATCCTAACTATGCTTCATACAATTTTGGTCAAGAGAAATACTATTTTCATCCACAATTCTTGTATATTTATACCCAATAAAATTTGAAAAAGTCACTATAATCATCCACTTTACTTCCAATATCATTCTTATTAAGTCCCTGCTTGGTGGGGATTAAAATATATTTTTAGTAGATTTTAATAAAAATTGATGAGATGTGTTGTTGACAAATTGTGGATCCTATAAAATATGTAATTAAAATTAATTATTAATTTTGATTTATATTAAAATCTGAATTTTAATTTGTATAAAACAAGTTGTAAATTCATCCGCATCACTTCTACCACCAAAATCACCATCCACAACAGCTCTGCAGCTATAAATCAAAGGCGAGTAATTATGATAGGGCGAAGGACAATGCAAAGAGGGGCATGAAGTGGGCAAGGATCCACTCATCAATGAATCAATAGAACAATTAGAAGTGGGCATATTCGTGTACTTAACTCTCTCTTTTTCTGGGATGAAATTTTTTTTTTTTCCCTGGGAAAGTTTAATAAGAGAGGTAGGAAATCCAGTCTCCACCACAAGAGAAGGTCCCCACGCCTTTTTTGGGATTTGTGTAAATGATCATTTATAGATCAGGAAATTTTGACGCTCCATCTTCTTCAATAATGATCCTAGATTTCAAATGAATTAACACCAAGATCTGAAAATTAGAATTTTGTTCTATTGCTTCATCAATCAAAATGAATATGAGAAATTCTCCTATTCAGTTCATGAATTTGTAAAGTTAGTCAAATGGATCATTTTTATGGGCTTTTAGTTGAAAGATTTATCTAAAAGTTCAAGAAATAAGGGGAAGGGATTCAAGAAAGAAATTTGAAGAGTATGGATTCTAATGGCAATAAATATTAGTTGATGAATTTAGAGCGAGAGATTTTATTTGGTTTGATTCCTGTCTATTTAAATAAATTTACATACGTTAAAAATGTGATATAATTTTATCTTTTAAAAAGTGAATAAATATATAAGAATAATGGAGGGGATTTCCCACCTTAATTAAAGCTATTCAAAAGTAATCTTGGTGGATTTGGATTGGACGTAGCAACCTACTTTAATTAGGGTAATTAGCTTTTAAGCTTTTTCTTTTGAATGATGGCATTTATGTCAAATTTATTCAGTTAAACAGTCCCATCCCTTCTAAGTCGAGTATCCTAATTTTGTAAACTTGGTCCATTGTTTATAATTATGCAAGGGACTGAACCCTAATTTGGATTGTGGTTCATAATACAATGATATAGCACCTTCAATTTGGAAATTTTTGTCTTTCTTATTATGATTGTGCATGTTACATTTTCCTGGTAAGATCAATATTATAAAAACATTACTTTCATTTTCGAAAGTTATATTCTTTTAATGTTCGAAAGTCAATTATATTTCTTTTGTTTTGTTTGGTATACCTAATCCTAATGAAGTTAAGAAATCAAAATCATTACACGAAATCGGTTAAAATTTTCAAAGAGTAACTAAGCCCTCGTTTTTTGTAGATTAAAATTAATTTTTTTGTAAATTTCGATAAAAGTTGATTAAGTCCATGTTTAGTGTATATTAAAATCAAATTTTTAGTAGATTTCAATAAAATTTGATGAATTGTGTGATTGAAATAAATTGTTCACTTCGACTTTTATATACTAAACAGGGTTGAATATGTGGTTGAAAAATTGTGAATCTAATAAAATATATGATTAAAATTAATTAACGATTTGAGATTAAAGTTAGTTTTTAATCAATACCAAATATTGGCCAAGAAATAGCGCATAAGAATCTCATAATAAAGCATCTTCGATGAAAATTCCTCTTTCGTTGGGATAATTATGAGTTATGGCGAGTCTAAAAAGTGTTAAATTCAATGGCATCAAAGGTTGGGACAACTGTCAACACTATTTTGATTACTTTAATGTTTTCCCATTCTTTCTCATAAACTTGCTTTGTTCCAAAGTTTATCACACAAACCTGAGGGCCATAAAACTTTTTCTCCCTTTTTTGCATAGGAGAAAGAAATTCAACATCTAATATGTTGGGAACTAGAGAAACGAAGGAAATGCATATTATCTTTCGATATTAATCTATGATGATAGTTTATATTTTTAAGAGTCGAGGTGAAAATAAATATTTTGTTTAATTATGATGCAGAAAAGTATAAATAAGAAATAATGTACAAATCAAAGACTTGTTGACTCAAAATGTGTTTAGAAAGCATTTTTTTCTAAGCCTAAAATCACTTCCTTGGTATCAAAAGCTCTCTTTTAACTAAAGTACAAAAGTACTTTTTGACAAAAAGTTAGTTTACAAAGGCCATATTAGAAAAATTCAAATTTTGAGCTTCTTTGTAAAATCCCTAATTGAGAAAAACTATAATTTACATTTAATGAAGATTAAAATTAACAAAATACACATTCACATGTAAAAAAACTTTCCAACTTCTACCTCAATTATATAAATATAAAAATCATGCAAAAGTATTTTATGTTTATAATGCCAAACGGCCAATTTATCAAAAGCTCTACTAACAACAAACCTCAATTCATTAATGTCATTCCACTAAGGGCCTATTTGATAGGCACCCAATTCCATGGAAAATGGAATTCGTTTTCTAACTTCCACTTTTTGTCATGTTTGATAACAAAATTTGTCCATGGAATTCTTTTTCTTGGTTTTCTTGGTTTGCTACATTTTCTTGGTTTTCTAGGCTGACTGCCTTTTTTTTTTTTTTTTTTTTGACAATGAAAATAAATTCTAAAAATTATTGTAAAAAAATTCCCTTTAATTGGTAATTTTCATGTAAAATAAAGCCAAATGAATCTCAAAAGATAGATGATTTTCTTGGATTTTTTTTGGCAATGGAAACAAATTTCATCCTCAATACCTGTAAAATATATTCCTTTAATTGACAATTTTTATGTAAAACAAAATCAAACGAACACCAAAAATACTTTTATTTCAACATTTTTCACATGGAAAATTATATTAATCAAACACAATATTTACAATTTTCAAGAAAATAATTTCTAGACAATTCAATTAACTGAAATTCGTTTTCTTTCCACTAAAATTTCATCTTTACAATCAAAAGGATCCTAAAATCCTAGTGCTGTGCTTTAAGTTTTGCTCAAAACCTGTTTACACTCGAACGAGTTATTTTTCTCCAAATTTAACACCATCAAAATTAGGTCAAAGCCATTCTTGAGCCTACCGAAGTTATCCTTGAGCCTTAAAATCATCCCTATAAGCTATGGATTCCTACTACTTCCATATGCAAAGTGTCGCGCAATTATCAAGAATTTTTGTTGCTTGCTACTATTTTATGTGTCTCACGATATAATTATCACCTTCTAATGTAGTAAATAATTGCAACAAATACCAATCAATATCAGTGAGATTATAACTAAATCTAAAAAGCTATTAGTCAAATCTATGCGCTTGTTTGGCTCGGATTAAAATTCAATTTTAATCTAAATCAAAGTCAAATAATTAATATTAACCACATCTTTTACGGATCCTACAACTTTTCAACCATATATTTCAAAACTTCTATCACAGTCTATTAAAAAAATCAAATTTGAATCTCCACCAAACATACGCTATGTTTAATTTCCAAACTTATTGAGCCCCTATTTGGTTTAGATAAAAATCACATTTTAGTAAATTTTAATAAAAGTTAATGAAACATTTAGTTGAAAAGTCTTAAAATCGTGAATATGTGCTTAAAATTTAATTATAAACTTTGACTTAGATTTTAATCAATTTTTTTTTAAACTAAACCAAACGGGGTAGAATCTTGTTTCTCAAATTAAACTTAAATGAAAAAGAAAAAAAAATTGTTTAATACGTTAATCCTAGATTTTTGTACTCTTAAAGCATTTCCTTGAAACTTTTTAAGTACGAGATGCTCTCTATTTTAAAGAGTTAAATCTTAAAATCATACTTTAAGAGAATTTTTAAATTAACATTTTAATTTAAAATGTGGGTTTGACTCCCCAAATTTGGAGAGTTAAACTCACTCTCTATAACTAAATGTATTCAAAGTTTTCACTTTTCAATGTAGGAAAATAATAAAATAATATATAGAAAAACTAGTTAAACTGAAAGATAGAGAAAAATAATAAATATTTTTGTTAAGTAGTCAAATTAAGTGTTAAATATAAACAATTCGTTGAAATACTTTAAAATATGAACTCTTTAAATTTATAGATGCTCTTCAAATGATAAAATATGTTATTTAAAAATAAAGAATTTCTTAGAGATGCTTTTGCATCTATATTAAGAACATGTTTATTATATAATGCTAAACATATAATTAAAGAATAATACAACAAAACATGATTTTAGCCCATTTGGGTTCTAATAAAAATTAGCTTAAACCTTCTTTGGTACAAATTTTAAGTCAATTAAAATTAATTTTTTTATATCATTATTTCATTATTTCAACTATTATTTTTGAATTATTCTCTCACAGAAATAATTCACTTTATCTCTAACGATCAAAAAATTAATCATCAAAATCTTTACCAAACAAGCATTTAACATCAAAATATGATGCTTTGAAATTGTAAATTTGAATTAAAAATTGCAAACCAAACATCAAACAGTTGGAAGTGTCCAGATAACCAATTATTCACGCTTCCCTCAGTTAGCAATTCATTTTTTTATTTTACACTCAGACGTCCACTTTACAGCGATTAATTCTAGAGTCTACGATCCAACCCTTCTTCACGCAAATCAGATAAATCACGGGTTGTACCCCAAATTGGTCAGGGTCCAAGAGCTCCCTCAACTGAACTGTTAAAGTGCCGAACAAGTCAAACTCATGTATGTGCCTTACCTTCCAAGAAACTCCTACCTTCTAGGAGAAAGTCTTGCCTTCCAAGAGTCCCATGAATCGAACCTGCGACCTCTAAACTACTTACCTTAAAAACTTCGTCCTTCCCCAGTTGGAATGCGCCCCGGGGTGCTCAGTTAGCAATTCTACCTTGACTTGTGTTGTGTATGACTATTTTACACTTAAAATATCTGACCTGAGCCTATCGAACTTTTTCCCACTACTTCATAATTGAAGGCCAAAATAGTCTTCCGATCAAACAGTGGGTGTTGACGTTTGAGGTTACATGACCTTTGGCGTAGACCTGTTTGGCATAATTTTAATTTTAATTTTTATTTTTTGTATAAGAACTTTTGAATGAAGTTGCTTATTTTAAAAAAGAACTTACTATTTCAAAAAAAAAAAAAAAAATTAGAGCAAGCCACATTATATTAACTTTTTCCAAAAATACTTCTAATTGGAGAAAACACTTTTTTTTTTTTTCATAGTTAATGTAAAGGGTAGTTGAAAATAGTCCAATAAGATCCAAAGAAAATATCGTCTCAAGACTAAATCCAATAACCATCAGGTAGTAATCAGATCATGCTTTTGTGAAAAAAGAAGGAATTGAAAATTTTGTGTACATTGAAATGTTATGTTTCTTACGAAGGAGAAAGCCAATATTTAATTATTTATTTGGTACATCAGCTAACCTATTCTAGAAAACTATGTATGGACAATCAGTCACAATCTATCGAAAGCTAATGTTTATATACAATCCCATAATTAGCTAGCCTCAATCCTATGAGTACGAAATTCTGTGATCTTTTCCCATAATACTGCTCCTTGATGAAAAGAACAGCAATCTCCCATTCTTTAGATGGCAAGATTCTCAACATCTACAGAATAAGATGAAACTTTACTTCATTTTCCTATTTTAACGTTTTCAGGTTTCTGCCCCTCGTCGTTCACATTTTTCCATAGTCGAAGCTTTCGCCTGATCCTATTCCGTATCAGTGCTTATCTTCCCGCCTGGAATAGACCGACATTTTAGTTAAATAATTACCATCAACCAATTGCAAAACTCCATCAAAAGTAATATCATTTTCTAAAACTCTGGCGAAAGGGTGTATCTGATGGACCTTAGTATATCTATTTAGTTATTCTAATGTAGTTTACTATTGTTGAATTATCAAGTAATAAATTTTTTTTAGCTCCGATCTCAAATAAGAAAAACGAAAATGCTGTCCAGAACTACTGTTGAGCTCAAAAAAATTCTGAACTGAGAACTGAACGCATGGAACGGAGCACACTAGTATAAGTAATCGATTATTAGATTGCAATAGCGCTAGATTGCACTGCTGAAAACAAGTTCGGGTGGAATTTGTCATATTCTCTATTTAGCTTCTCTAGCTGTTTCGCGCGGGTTAGTCGCTAACAATTAAAGAAGGGTCAGACGATTGTGTAAGGGACAAACCTCTTGAGACAAAGTCCCAAAAAGGGGTGTTCTTTTATTGGCGATAAACTTTACAATTGGAAATGAAAAACAATGTGTCTCCAAGGGGCGCAAGCACACGAGTTACAAAAAGAAAAGTGTTTAAGTCTAAAAACTAAGGAACTGAAAATTACATATTCTCTATTCGAGAGTTTTGGATTCGGTCCTTTGCTTCTATGTCATTTCTCCCTTTTATGCTTCATAGGCGATCTCTTTGTGATTAACTACTCTAAAAACTGCTTGATCGTCCTATAACTACCCACTTTCTTCGTAGTGGCCATTTTGTCATGAAACTGCCTTTTAACTGCTGCCATTACCTTTTATCGTTCAACCGCTTTCGATTGAATTTCTTGAGTCGTGGAACGTGATAGGGCTGCTTTAACAACTGCCTCGATAATTGCATTTCTTGATAACCACGACGCGTTATGTCTGTTTATACCTTGGACGACTTGAAGGTTTGGGCGAGAATAGAATAACAGCTCTGGGCGACCGTATGACACTCTATTCGTTCAGATTCTGGGCGACTTGCAAACTTGGGAGATGGCGTTACCGCATTCTTGGGCCCCCTTATTTGGGCCTTCACCTTGATTCGTTCGATTGGATTTCGTTCTTTGGGCTATCTGATTTGGGGATCCTCCAATTGGGCTTTACTCCTTGAGCTGTTCGATTTGAGCTGAATTTTTATGTGTCAACAATTACCCCCCAATATGGCAGAATTAATAATAATTATTAAATTTTGCCATATTCACTTCATGTTTCCAGCAACGTTCGAAATTTCCAAGAATTTCAATCATTGTTTCCTTCTATAACTTGAAAAGGTGCGTCGTTTTGCAAACCCTTATAAACCCCAAACACGCCATTTCACTGCTACCACACCAAGCCTCATATTTTTTGCGTCTCTTTCACGATTCACTGTTCATTTTTTGCTTCCTTGTTACGTAACCCTGAAAAGCTTCGATCCTTCTCCAATGGCTGCTTCACAATCTCAAGCTAGCGATTCCTTTAGTTTTGGTGACTTTCAGTGACTTCTGAGTCGCCCATACATAACCCTAAGTTTTCTCGCACCCGCCGACATTGGACGTAATGAGTTCTACTTGGGTCCTTTCTTCAACAATGCAGAGGCAGTTGAACAGGTGGCGGTGGGTCAACTGTTTCCTTGCACTCAGGGTCCTCCATTCCTGAACTCTCTACCGCTGGGGCCACTTCGCGAAAGAGGTATTCGCACTTGGCCTAAATCTGATGTAGCTTTCCGTAGGTGGCATGCTCGCCTTGTGGGTCATGGTCCTACTAAGGCACTTTTTGATAGCGCTAGGATTTCTGATTTGTTAGAAGTCTCTATTCGCCCCCTACTTTTGATTCAGCTCTCTTTTCGATCGCTTTGAATTTTTTTCCCCTGAGTATAACACCTTTATTTTCCCTCTTGGCCCCATGTCTATTACGTTAAGGGATGTTGGGACCCTGGCGAATCTACCACCTTTGGGGGATACCATTTTCCCAGGTATCTTAATTTCTGGTGGTGCCCCAAAGTTTGGTAAAAACTATACCGACTCTTATTCAAGCTTGCAGACCCTCCACAATCATTCGAGTGCTGAGCCTACCCATGCTGAGCGAGTGGCCTTCCTTTTAGTTTGGCTTTGTAAATATATTTTGTGCGTGCCAAGTATAAAACCTTCTCTGAGTTATTTACCAATAGCGCACGAATTGGCGCGTGGCAAGCTTTTGAATTTATGTTCTTTGTTTTTGGCTGCCCTTTATAGAGGCATGGCCTCTCTTCAAGCTCAATTGAAGAATGGTGCATCTCCCACTGGCAGTGGATCTCTTTGGTTTACTCAACTATGGTTGAGATCCTATTTTCCATCGTTTGGTGCTCCATCCATTTCTCGTCCTTCTGCTAGTTGTTACGGGCTAGCTATGGAGCCCCTAACTCCTATAAATATGTCCAGAAGGGACATTTTTTCATTCTTTTATTCTTTAGATTCAATCTCTTCCTTTTTTCCTTTTCCTCCTTTTTTGACTCTAAATTATGTACATCCCCCTTCCACTATAGATAGCGCGAGCACCTCCCTGCTCATTTGGATTCAGTTTTTAATCGGGAGGGAGCTATTTCATGATATTCTAACTGGGACTAATGCCAAGGCAGGGGTAGAGATTTATGCTCCCCAATTTTTTGCTCGCCAGCTTGGTTTTGGCCAAACTTGGCCTGTCCCTCCTTACTATTCAAAGAATTTAGTTGACCGTTTTCATACCATTACTAAAGCGGAGGCAGAGGCTATAGATGCTCGTAATCTCCTTTTAACCAGTCATTTTTCATTGGCCCCTTTCAATTCTAGCCACGCCATTCACTCTCTTTTTGAACAACTCTGGCCGTCGGTGAAGCGCAGATTATTTGCGACTGATGCCAATCGTGCCTTTCATTCATTAGACCAACCGAGCATTTCTTCTCCTCCTCCTGTTCTGGTCACTCCTTTGTCTGTTCGGAGCCCCTCTCCTTCTCGTCTCACTAAACAGTCTGCTCGTCCATCTTCTTCTCTCCCTACTAAGCCTACTACGGCCAAGAGTGCTCCAAGCCGCAAACGGCCAGCCTCAGCATCTCCCATTTTGGATGATGATGTTGATGATGATGATGATGCCCCTCTTATCGTCAGGAGGAAGGTAACTAAATTGGTTTACTTACAAGTATACTTTTCTTTGAAACTTTTCTGTGTGCTGATGATCTTTTGGACTTTTCAGAAAAGCTCAGTCTCTCCTTCAAAGGCTTTGGCATCGACATCTCCTGCTCCATCATCCTCTACTGAGGCTATTTCATCCAAATCGGTTGATGAGGGGACTACGCTTAAAGATACATCTTCAGTCCCAGAGTCCTCATCACAACCCATGGATGAACCACCTTCTTCCCAGGGCGTCGACCCCCCAAACATCGAAGCAGAAGGTAATTCAATTTTTCGATGCCTTACCTTTGCTCGTGCTGTTAGTTTCTGACTTGTTGCTCTTGGGTTTTACAGATACTCCTATGAGTTCGCCCGTTGTGGCAACATCTTCTCGCTCGGACAAGGGAAAATCCTCACGAATGGATGAGTCGTTGGTGGCGAGCTTGGTTGAGGGCGCGCCATCTTCTACGATTGTCAACGAGGTAGTTTTTTGCTTCACTTCTATTTCCACCTTGTTCGTTGTAGTGAGGGTTTTCAATATTGGCAGTCTTCATTACAGGATGCTAACAAGATTGTGCGTTCTATCCAAAACTTGTTCGCTTCTTGGGGGTAAATTCAGACGTTTCGCCCTGCTCCATCCGATCGTCCTGCTGCTTTTTCAGAGGAAGCCTTGAAGTTCCTGAAGGAATTGATATTTGAGTACGTATCCTTCATGGACAT
>NC_036251.1:31257430-31295307 GCF_002742605.1 Olea europaea var. sylvestris
ATGCTTTGCTCTAACTCGAATATTGCCAACTTGTCCTTTAGCGCTTTTAGGGCAGTCTCTTACTTCGCTTTGTCATTGCATTCTTTATTGAAAGCCATCAGTCTGGCTTTGAAGGCCTGAATATCGGCCATCTGCTTTTGTAACTTAAAGTCCATTCAAGATTCCTTAATTATTCTTTTGCCAATTACTGGCTCTTCCAGGGCCACTATATTTGGCCTCATCTATTTGAACATTTCAGTGAGTGCGTCCACTGAGAATGGTTCTTCGCTTTGCGCGACAACCTGAGTTTCTTCCCCGTCTTGTACTACTCTGATAGGTCCATAGTTTCCTTCGTACATGAACTTTTCCACCGAGTTTGCTTCCGCGACAAAAGGCCTATGATTGGCCTGTACCACCTCTGCTTCGCCTTTGTTATTCCAAAAAATCAGGCATTGATGGAACGACAAGGGTATACAGCGACTTCCGTGTATCCAATCTCTTCCTAGGAGCACGTTATAACTAGTAGGACCATCTATTACAAAGAAGACAGTGGTCCTAGTAGTCGTACCTATAGTTATGTCTAATGGCATAACTCCCTTAGCTGAAGTTGCTCCTCCATTGAAGCTAGTGAGGATGACTTCTGTAGGAATCATGTCACCCTCTATTTTTGCGAACTTTCTCATCATCCTAGATGGAATGGTGTTTATAGCTGCTCCATTGTCAACAAGCACTTTTGCCACTGGGACGCCGTTAACTAGAGCTTTAACGTATAACGGCCTCAAGTGTTTAGTCAATTTTATGGCTGGCCGTTTAAAGATAACCTTTTCGGTAGCCTCTATTTCTACCTCTTGCTTGTTTTCTGTCGAATTATCCCCCTGTGATAAGTCGACGTGCAGTATGTCACGCTGATCCTCTGTCCCCTGAACTTCCTTCTTGCTTTTTTCTCATGCTTCCTCATCAGTTATCCAACATGTGGGAGGGGGCATTATTCTTGGAGGTGACCCATACTTTTCAGAGCAAGGCACTCTCTTCTTCCTTTTGGGTGTCCCGTACAGTACGTAGAAATCGAAAGGACGCCCAGATGGCTCCCCCAACAAGTCTACTTCGCGAACTCCCTCTTGACGTAGTTGCTTAAACAGAGTATTGCACGATACTCTTCTCTTTTTCCTTTCTACTTCTAGATCAATTTCTTCTTCAATGTCCGTCATCCCATCGTCTTCCTCGTCGTTGTAGGCTTCTCCAGAAGTCTGGCCTTCTTCACATACCAACACGCAGGCTTCTCCTTCGTTGTCCTTCCTCTCTTCTTCCTTTTCCTTATTCTTGAACTCATTGGCCAGTAGATAATTATTGGCCACTACAGGAGGCAACGTACCGAATTGGATAGCAAGGGATTGATCTGGATCTTCTTCATCCCTCTTGTCCCTTTCAAACCTTGATCTCCCAGAAGATGTTTCTGGCAATTCCTTCATTGATTCATCTGTACCGGCTTCTTTACTACCTTTGAGGACGTTTTGATTGGCTACTTTGAGTAGTATAGGCGCTTTAGGATGTGGCATCCCTTGTTGCTACCTCATCATCCGTCTGTAGTTTCGTTGAAAACGCCTTTGTTGGGTCCTAGTCATCTCATCGAAGGGTATTGCCCTTCCTGCACTGTACTGGAATGAATGCCATACATTTGGCCGGCGAGGTTGCGGCCTAAATGTTCTTCCAGTATCTGCTGGTCTGAACTGCCTTTCAAAAGGCGGTCCTCTATAGAATGATGTACCTCGCCCTCTTCCAGGCTGAATGTTTGGGAAGAAAACAGGGCGATGAGGATGCTGTCATGTCCCTGGTTTCTCTGTGTTTCCATTTACTTCCCTTTTACACCTTGCACACAGGACGTCTTCATCCTTTTTTGGTTCTTTTCCTTTGATTCGTTCAAAGACGCTGGGATGTGGTCTAGGATCTTCTTCTCCGTCATCTATGACCAATTTGAATTTTGGTAACTTGTTCTTGAATCCAGATGTTACCATGTTTACTCCAAGTGGCTGTGGGAAAGAATTCTCGTCCACTGCCATCTTTTTCTTATCATCGAACGTAATTCGTCCTGATTCAATAGCATCCTGCAATACATGACGGAAAACCAAGCAATTGTTAGTCAGATGTGACCATGCATTATGCCATTTACAATATTTTTTACCCTAATTTGTTCAGGGTTTGGCAATTTGTGCTTATCGCTCAACTTTATTTGCTTATCCCTATATAATTTATCGAACATAAGGTCAACTTTGATCACGTCGAACGAGAACCTTCTAGCCTTTATGTTTACATCCTTTATGGGCTCATCTCTACCCGATGGTCTAGGCTTGGCCATTATGGGACAAGTATATATGTCCCCTTTGACCAATTCGGCCAAGCACATTTCGGCCTGATCGTATGACTCATCGTCAATGGTATAAACGTCAAAATTTGGGTGTTTGTAATAAGTCCCTTTACTAGAATTTTTCATTTGTTCCTCTTCTCTTATCAGTCGCTCATACCTAATCACATTTGCACTCAACTGGAAAAGGTCAGGGAATTCCTTGTCCTGGAACTTCTTTTTTAAATCAAAACTCAAGCAGCCTTGAGCGATCTTGACAAATTCTTTTTCAGGCAGAGGTACAAAACACTTGCTTCTTGCTGTCTTGAACCTTTGGAGAAAACTTTCTGCCCATTCATTTGGCATTTGACGTAAATTCGCCAAATCGGCCAAAGTGACTTCAGACTCAGTTTTATAAAACTGAGCGTGAAACAACTGTTCTAATTGCTGCCATGTTTGAACAGAGTTCGTTGGCAGGTTGATGAACTAGGAGAAAGCTACTCCTGTTAACGAACTAGGGAAAAGTCTCATTTTATGGTAATCAGTTACATCACTACTTTGCAATGTGAATCGCCCTATGTGTTCTAGAGTAGACACCTCTCCTAAACCGGTAAACAGTGAGAATTCTGGCACTTTGTATCCTCTAGGCCATGGATATGCTTGATCTACCCAATCAGGATATGACTTTGTATACGTCGGCCTAATGACGGGATGCACCCAAAAAGCCATCTGATCCTGTACGATTTCCATAATCTGGTTCCTCAACATGACGTTGGGGTCATATGGAATTCCTACAGGTTGGTTTGCATGAGGCCTGATATTTGGTCCTTGATTGGCAACAAAATTACCATGATTAGGACCATTACCATTAGCTTGAACATCTACTCCCTCGTTACCACGTGGAATATTCTGTCCATTGTTTAGGACATTATCTCTCACGTTTGGATTACCCCCAAGCTAGGCATACCACTACCATTGCTTTGATTTGGTACTGTAGTACCTCCTTGGTTTGAAGTAGAGGGACCAGAAAGTGATTCTACCCTTTGACTCGTATTTAGGACCGAGGGATTATGCCCTACAATTGTCCTAGTTTGAAAGTGGTTTGTAAGGGGTATAGCCCGTTGACATATTTGGCCTACTAACTTGTTCATTGTTTCATTCAACGTCTTTAGTTGTTTGGCCATGTTGTCATAGTGTGCGTTCCCATTTTGTGTAAATCTTTCCATATTATGAATACTTCGAAGATTTACCTGTTCAACGACGTCTTGCGTGAGTTCTCCAAGTAATGCACGCATGGTTCGAGGACTCAACTCCGTCATTGGTTCGTAACGACTGTTACTGCTCTGATTTTGTCCATCTGTTCGTGAAGAGGCATGCTGCTCCTCATATCGCTCGATTACAGACTGGATTCCTCCCTGACTTGCTGCTTCCTTATCGGATCTCTGAGGCATATTGTTTCACCTTTTGTATTTTCAACACCTAACACCACTGTCCCACTGGGCGTGCCAAATTGTTTCGCGCGGGTTAGTCGCTAACAATTAAAGAAGGGTCAGACGATTGTGTAAGGGACAAACCTCTTGAGATAAAATCCCAAAAAGGGGTGTTCTTTTATTGGCGATAAACTTTACAATTGGACATGAAAAACAATGTGCCTCCAAGGGGCGCAAGCACACGAGTTATAGAAAGAAAAGTGTTTAAGTCTAAAAACTAAGGAAATGAAAATTACATATTCTCTATTCGAGAGTTTTGGATTCGGTCCTTTGCTTCTATGTCCTTTCTCCCTTTTATGCTTCATAGACGATCTCTTTGTGATTAACTACTCTAAAAACTGCTTGATCGTCATATAACTACCCACTTTCTTCGTAGTGGCCATTTTGTCATGAAACTGCCTTTTAACTGCTGCCATTACCTTTCATCGTTCAACCGTTTTCGATTGAATTCCTTGAGTCGTGGAACGTGATAAGGCTGCTTTAACAACTGCCTTGATAACTGCATTTCTTGATAACCACGACGCGTTTTGTCTGTTGATACCTTGGGCAACTTGAAGGTTTGGGCGAGAATAGAATAACAGCTCTGGGCAACCGTATGACACTCTATTCGTTCAAATTCTGGGTGACTTGCAAACTTGGGCGATGGCGTTACCGCATTCTTGGGCCCCCTTATTTGGGCCTTCACCTTGATTCGTTCGATTGGACTTCGTTCTTTGGGCTATCTGATTTGGGGATCCTCCAATTGGGCTTTACTCCTTGGACTGTTCGATTTGGGCTGAATTTTTATGTGTCAACACTAGTAATATCATTTAGCTCGCCGGCGAAAACTATTGAGTTTGGAGAATCCAAATCTATATAAACCACACGTCGAAATCTCATCATTCCGACGTATGATCCAAGTCTCGTAACTTGCAATAAGAACCATGACAAACCACCTTGTTTTGCAATCCCACTGCACGTCGGACTGATTACTAGTCCATGACTAGGTTCGAAAGACACTGCTATGCTGATATCATCATCCGTCGCTTGATTGCAACAGGGAGACTTGATGCTTGCTCTGATGCTATTTTTATAGATTTTAGAAAGTCGTACCTCAAAAATTAGTTAAATTGAAAAGCCCAAATCTATATAAATCACACTTCGAAATTTCTTACTTTTGATGTAGCATTCAAATATCGCATCTTGCAATGAAAATCATGACAAACTTGCGACTTACCCAGTCAGTTAACGTGAATATTGGTAAAATAGCCTTAACATATTACTAGAATACTTAAACACTGTAGAAGGCTTCTAGAAATTTAAACCACTCATCAAAATTTAAAAGAATACTTTAGCCCATATGCTTTAAAAGGAATATTTTTTCATGAAAGCTAACGCTAAGCATCTCTACTTTCCTAACAGAATTTCTCATGTGCAGTGGTCCCTTTTCGACTTAATTGCGTTCACTAAGAATCAGAGCACATTCATGTGAATAAGCCGAACAAAAGAAGAAAGAATTTACTTAATTCTTCATAGCTTCAATAATCTGCATTAAGGGTACGTCTAATTGTCAATTTTATATGGAAAATGTGTTTTTTCCATTCAAAATTTCACTTTTTTACTGTTTGATTGACATTTTTTCTCTGAAAAACATTTTCTTACTTTTGATCAGGTGATCATATTTTCCTCAAAATCAAGAAAAATATTTTCATTGGAGGGAGTGAGATTTTATTTTCCAGGGAAATCTGCTCTCTCTTTCTCTTATCTATCTCTTCTCTCTCACCTACCCACCAATAAAATATGGACAAGTATGATATTTTCTAAGTTGAAAATTAAATTAATAAAATACATTTAATTAATAATTTTCATGAAAATAAATTCTGGGCAATTCTTTCCATGCAAATTTCAGGCTAACAATCAAATGCACGTGTTTGATTATATTTATTTTCTATGGAAAATATCAGTTTTCCACCTAAATTCCTATTTTGGGTGTTTGATTGTTATTTTTTTTCATTGAAAATTATTTTCCAACTTTTAAAAATATATCTAAATTTCATTGTTTTTCAGGAAAATATTTTTTTTGGGGGAAGGTGATTTTTGTTTTCCTCAAAACAAGAAAAAAAATTTCTTTTTTAGGTGATATTTTTCATGTCAATCAAATACACTCTAAGTTCCAAATCAATTATAAATTATAATCCAGAAAATGTTGCAAATTAAACTTTAACTGCACAAAAATTGAACAATTTATAATTGCAAGATTTTACGCAAACATATTATTCGTAATTATCAAAAAACTTCCAAAATAATCCACAATCACTCTCGGCCATCACACATTTAAACACATTTTCTCGTTTCGTTTTCACACAAATACCCATCTATATCCCACTAACTTTACACATTTGGGATCTTAGATATGACGTTCAAAAATCCATTTTTTTTTTTTTTAAGTTCAATTATGTGTGAATTGCACCTACTCAATTTGGCCAATCATTTCTACATCAACATACTTCGACGGACTTTGGTTTGTATCCCACTGTCATTATAGTTTTGATCACTATATTTTATAGAAAAATATTTCTCCAAGATATTTCTTTTCGATTCCGTGTTTTCTCATCAATTCCATCTTGTTCCTCCATGCAACACAATATTGGTTCTTCTGGAGCCTTCGATAAGCTTTGCAGAATCTAAAGTGTAATAACCTTCACCTATGTTATTGTCAAGTTCGCAAAGTGTTTTATGTTTGAGAATTTTACGTATCATTGCACTATCTGCAAAGCAATTATCTTGGAATCAAACAATGAATGAATAATGTACATGTTTCTTCAATATAGGATAATAAATTTTCCAGTGGAGAATATGAACCTTAGCTAACTAGGTTGGCAATGGGTCAGTATGTAACATTTATAGGCCAGTTTGTCACGAACTTACTAAGATTGCATGTCCAGGCCCAATAGCCATAATCAAGTCCAAGAAAAGAATTGGGGCAAAGGCGAAACGGTAAAACACTTCAATTCTCTAATTTACATTACCTTTGTTTGAACTCCATTCTTTCGAGAAAAAAATAAATAAATAAATAAATTCTTAAAAAGTATTTTGACAATATTTCAGTCACACATTCCTCAATAAAATAATATTACACACAAATTCAAAACATTTTTTTTTATTTTTAGCCATACATCTCACTATTCAAAACTGCATTTCCCCCCAAAATGGGGCTCAAATAAAGGGCTAAATTTGACGATATCAAATTTACATTGTGTTCAACGATTGGAATTTATCAATATTCCCCACCTTTATTCAAATTATTCATCCATCAGATGTCATCTACATGCTCAATTTTAACGTCAAAATAAAGAATAACTCGATTATTATACCTTCAACTTCTGAGATCTAGGCTACTAGTACCAACGACCAACTTGGTTGAGTGAAACTCATTTTATGTCCAAAGGGGTAGTAGTTAGAGCTCTTACAATGTGATCAGTGTTCTAAAAAATATAAAGCGTAACTAGGCGTGAAAATCAAAATTTAATATTTACGGGTCCAGGCAAAACCTAGGGCTAAGAATGTGTTTCTTAATTTTAATATTATTTTTAATTTTTAATCATTCTAAAAAAGCATTTAATTATTAAAACAATACATACCAAACATCTAAAATTAAAAAAAAAAATCTATATTTAATTAACAATTCATATAATTAGGGTCCGTTTGATAGCCCAATTTTTTCCATGGAAATTTCCATTTTCCACTTTAGACTTGTTTGATAGCCAAAATTTTCCTATCAATTCATTTTTCACATTTCCTTTACACGCTCACAATTTCCAAATTTTTGGTGAATTTAAGACCTGTTTGATAGGCTTTTATTTTTCATGGAACATGGAATTTAAATTCTAACTTCCACTTTTTGGCTATTTGATAGCTTTTTTTTCATTTTTTTTTCTTCAGGTAATTGGTTTTCTTGCCACTTGGACACTCGATTATTATACCTTCAACTTCTGAGATCTAGGCTACTAGTACCAACGACCAACTTGGTTGAGTGAAACTCATTTTATGTCAAAAGGGGTAGTAGTTAGAGCTCTTACAATGTGATCAGTGTTCTAAAAAATGTAAAGCGTAACTAGGCGTGAAAATCAAAATTTAATATTTACAGGTCCAGGCAAAACCTAGGGCTAAGAATGTGTTTCTTAATTTTAATATTATTTTTAATTTTTAATCATTCTAAAAAAGCATTTAATTATTAAAACAATACATACCAAACATCTAAAATTTAAAAAAAAAAAATCTATATTTAAGTAACAATTCATATAATTAGGGTCCGTTTGATAGCCCAATTTTTTCCATGGAAATTTTCATTTTCCACTTTTGACTTGTTTGATAGCCAAAATTTTCCTATCAATTCATTTTTAACATTTCCTTTACACGCTCACAATTTCCAGGTTTTTGGTGAATTTAAGACCTGTTTGATAGGCTTTTATTTTTCATGGAACATGGAATTCTAATTCCAACTTCTACTTTTTGGCTATTTGATAGCTTTTTTTTTTCTTTTTTTTTTTTTTTTCAGGTAATTGGTTTTCTTGGTTTTCTTGCCACTTGGACATTTTCTTGATTTTCCTTGAAAATCAATTCTTACCAATATGGTGGGAATTGATTTTCTAAGCTACTGCTGCCCTTTTTTATTTTAATGGAAACAAATTCTATCTCTAAATTGTAAAAAATATTTTTCTTTAATTGACAATTTTCATATAAAATAAAGTCAAACGAATATCAAAAGATAAATGATTTTTTTGACTTTTTTATTTTTACAATGGAAACAAATTACATCTCCAATACCAGTAAATTTTATCCCTTTAATTAATAATTTTTATGTAAAATAAAGTCAAACGAACACCAAAAAAATACTTTTATTTCAACATTTTTCACATGAAAAATTATACCAATCAAACACAATAATTGACAGTTTCCAATAAAACAATTTCTAGACAATTTAATTCCCTGAAATTCGTTTTCTTCCCATCCAAATTACATCTTTACAACCAATAGACCCTTATTTTCCCATGGAACGGGTGGTTTTATGTTTTCCATCTTTTGTTTTGTTTTTTTTTTTTTTGGCAATGAGAACAAATTTTAGGAACAATTATAAAAGAGAGTATCTCTTAAATTGACAACTTTTATGTAAAATAAAGTCAAACGAACACCAAAATATAGATGCTTTTTTTGTGCAATGAAAATAAATTCTAAGAACAATTATAGAAGTAGATATCTCTTAAATTAACAATTTTCATGAAAAGTAAAGTCAAACGAACACTAAAAGACTCTTTTATTTCAACATTTTTCGGGTGAAAAATTATACTGATCAAACACTATTAATTGACAATTCTCACTAAAACAATCTTTACAATCAAACGGACCCTTAGTCAATTGTATGATTTTCAAGTTTTTGAAATGCAAAAGCTAGATTATTTTTTTAATGTATTTTGACTTTTGACTTTCGTACAGATCAGTGTTCTAAAAAATGAGTCTAAGTACAAAGAGGGGACGAAGCATTTTGTCTTAACTGTAAGAGCGAATTAAACGATCAACTGCTAAGTTGGTTGCTTAATGCGCCCCTAGGCGATTTATTAATTTTTTAATTTTAAAAAAAACTTATTTGACTTTAGTTTATTAATTTAAAATTTTTTTTTTTTCAAAAAGCTTTTATTTGACTTTAGTTTCAAAATTTAAAGCATTTTTATTGGTACAAAAGTTAAAAATGACTTTATCCAATAAAATTGAAGTTACGGTACTATTTATATTATGTAATTATGATTTTGAGATTTATTGTATTGTTGAAAATTTTAAAAGTATGTATGAAATTCATATAAATCTATTAACTAGGATTTGTCTAGTTTAAACTATAAAAATTAGTTTAGCTTTTGCATTTCGAAAACTTGAAAATTTTATAATTGACTAGTTTTAGGAATTATTAAGTAAATATAGAATTTATTAATTTTAGATGTTTGGTATATATTATTTTAAAGGAAAATTGAAACAGCGATTCCTAATTTTTACGTACTTTACCATAATCTTCAAATTGTGTCAGCGAAAGTCCTTAATCTTTCATAAATTTGCAATATATCATTAATTGACCAGAGAATTGACCTTGACCCTAATTTTGACTCATTTTAAATGGACAAAATTATAATTTTATATTTTGTATAAAAAAAATTAAATAAAAAATAAAAGAAATCTACCCCAACCACCTCACACTCATGAAACAAAAAGGCCGGTGGTCAGCATAGCCGGTCCTGGGCCGAGGCAATTGAGGCCTACGTCTCAGGCCCAAAACCAAAGGAGGCCTAATTTTGGTACCTTATAAATATATATATTGTTTTTGTTTGAAGATTTAGGGAGTTAAAGAAAATTTTGGGTTTTCATTCGTTTTCCCTCCTACATGTGACAATGCGACCAACGATCCATTTTAATTTCATCAAGACAAGGTCACAAATTTTTTGGGACAACTATGGAGTCTGAATGTCATTTTAATTTTGTGTTGTTTCTATAAATTCATAATGCTCAAATTTTTGCTTAAATAATCGAAAACGTTATTGGATTTGCAAAATGGAAAATGGGAATTTGTTCAATACATCTTGATCCAAGAATGTGTGTCTTACTTGAACCTGCAACGTTTGGTATCTATTTATTATTTAGCATCCCTGACTGGCATAAGGCAGCAATAGGGAATTGTGTAATGATGAAATTTTTATTTCAGACTTATGAGTTATAACGGTGGAATTCTCAAAGGTGTGATTCCATAATTTTCGTTAAAATTCTACTACTCAGATTAGCAATGGCTTGTCCTAACTTGTTATTGAATATGTTTGAAACCTTATCGACTTATATAATGGTGGTCCGATCGGCTTATATGATTGATTATTATATGATCAACAATTGTACAGGTGTACGTAGTAACTATATTGAAAATTATAATTATGAGATGATTGAGATATTTCGTAATTTTTTTTAGGTTAATCATTGGGCATTAGGTTGCATAATATATCGTTGAAATAATATATTTGTTTGTTGTTTTAATGTTAAGTTATAAGTTAGCAATATGATGTAAGATATACCGTTGAATTTTGCATTTACATTGATTTCGTGGAAAGGGGCCCAATATATGGACTTTGTCTCGGGTCCGGACGATCACAAGACCGGCCCTGGTGGTCAGCACTTCCTTTCCCAGCTCTACCTATATCGATGGGACCTAAAAGTTCGCCACTATCACCAACAACATCGGCTCCATCTCCCAAAGGCAATCACAACCTAAAAATTGATGAACAAAAAGAAATTCCCCACACTGCAACCACCCAGCAATATACAATTCCATCGCTCATTGATTAAAATGTCACATTTCACAGCCAATCAAGTCATCAGCAGAAAATAAACAAATCAAAACAAAAAATGAGCTCTCTCCTCCAATATCAAAACCAAAAATCAAATCAAACCCAATAGAAATCGAAGAATTGGAATCTCATTTGCCTATGGAATTGAGTATTGAAAAAAAATGAGTAAATGACTCAATTTTGGCAAGATTTTTAGTGGAACCCATTGGTCCAATTTGGAAGATCAAAGTAGATCCGTGTTTTCATCCGTGAGAGTATCAAAACCATATATTTACTTGCCAAAATTGATGAATGGATGAATGAGAAATTGGAGCTCAAAGATGACCATTGGAAGATGGTTTATGTGGAAAAAATGTGTTTGTTCCATATAGGAAAAATATGAAAGCAAGAACCACTTTAAATATGGTTGCATATTGGAAGGGTGTAATTATGTGTAGCATAGAGACACTCTCCACATGCGCGCGCAGGGGGGTGCAAATCACTGACCGAATTAGCCTTCAGACCTTGAACTTGTGCGCGGGCGTGACCTGCGTACACGAATGTCGAATTGAACAGAGCAAAAATTGACCCATTTGGAGTGTCCACGTTTTGCAATTTTTTTTTCTTTCTCCATTGACTCTTGAGTTTCTGAAACTGCAGAAACTGATGTAACTCCAATGGTTAATAGACAGATTAAGTCTATATAATTAAACTCAGTTTCCAACAATTTACGCAGATGAAAAAATCGTCATCTTTCTCTCTGCATCTGTACTGTTTTCAATTTTTCCTGCATACACATATTTGTCTAGTAAGGTTTTGGTGATATTGTTCAGACGTTGTATCAGTTCGCCGGAATATTATCTGTGGTGCTTAGATTCTAAAGGTTTTACCTTTGTATCCTGGAAAATAGACACTCTGATTAGACCTCAAGTATGGTGAGGGGGCAAATCTGTTTTAAGAAAATTGTGTTCGCACAGGCCTCGAGTTGAAAATTAATCAATTATTTATTTATTTTGCAATTACACATTTGCAATTTATTCTTGCAGATTTAATTATTTAGCGTTTATTTGTGTGATTCATATAATTTACAGTTTTATTATGTTATCGTTTATTTATGTTTATTAAAATTAATCTGCGTTAATTTCTATTTATGATAAAAATAAAAATCTGAAAAAAAATTCTGTAATTTTGGTATATATAAGAGCAAAATCAGTATGTGAAAATATGGTATATATGAAAAGGGTAAAGAAAATATGTGTAAATACGGTTAAAATCATATACGATAAGGAGCATATACGGTATATTGCACATATGGTATGCTCAAAATCGGTATCTAAATTACATATACGATATATGATAATATGGTTTCATTAACACTACTATATTCCAACACTGAGTAGAATTTGAAGCCAAATTTGGAGCAGTTAGAGACATAATTGGATCGATAGAGGGTATACCCATCATCATTCGGTGTTGCTGAGGGATTGTTGTGGCCAATTTGATGAAAAGAGCTCCAGGATTTGTCAATTGAAAGAGGCAGAATTTCACAAAATTGGGTCAATTAGGGATTGCAATTGGAGCAATTGAGGACACACCAATGGTAGAATGATGCTACTAACAATTCGTGTCTTGCAAATTTTGTGAAAAATCATTCCCAAACCCGTTAATTCAAGGAGACGAAGTTGCCTCGTTTTGCTCCCGAGGCATACCTATATCAATCAAGAGTTGTTTTAGATCATGCCTCACCATGAATTGGAACAACTAGGTAAGACAAATCAATTAGCAATGCTGTACGACCGTGGGTTTCATCGTAGTTGTCGAATTTTGTTGTTGGACCGCCGACTCCCATGGCTTTAAGGGCCGATTTTGATCTCCGTATAATGTTGTATGTCCAATTAATTAAGTGAGATATGCTTGTGGAATGAGATCGCCATCTAGGTATAAAATTTTGGCGGATTGGGTGGCCGATTTTTATTTATTTATTTGTTGGGGTGGAAAAGGGTGGAAGATGAGGATTTTTATTTTTATTTCTTTTCTTTTTTAAAAAATTATTTTAATTTTTAACTTATGTTAGTAATAATATACAAAATTACCATTTTGCCCTTTTCAATTTGATCAAAATTGATCAAGTTTTAATTATTTGGTCAATTAGCGGTCAAATGGATGGTATCATTTGGATATCCACAGAATATTTATAAAAGGTTAAGAACTTTCATTGATACAAATTGAAGATTAAAGTAAAGTCTACAAAAATTGAAAAGAATAGAAACTATAGCTGCAATTTTTTCTTATTTTAATTTATAAATAATTTTCATTATGATTTAGTATTTAAAATAATAATAAAAATAAGTAACGCTTTTTTATATCTAGGCCTTGTTTAGACTCGTAACACTTGAAACTTGACATCCACATCTAACTACATTTTACGCTTTTTAGAATATTGGTACAGATATAGTTGTTTAAAAACTTGAAACTAAAATCATATAAAAAAAACTTATTAAAAAGGGGGAAAAAGTTAATAAAACATCTAATCGCGCAATAAGCGATCGACTACCATTATTAGGGAGTGATGTTTCCTCTCAATAACAAGGTCAACTGTGGAGCCGGTCTATAGAATTGGTACCTCATTGATTGACAAAACCTTTGATTTTCTTGAAATGACAATAAAAGTTGGTATAACTTGGATCTAATGGGTCAATCTTGAGGTGCCACCTTGACCATTTTTATGTATTTACATTCACTGATTACACAATTTTTACAACATGATGTCGAAAGATCTATTTATTTATATTCACAATTTCAGATAACAATTTCTGAAAAAATATATTATATTATCGCCGATCAATTTAGAATCTATCTATTTCAAGATCATAGTATAATATTCACAAAAGGTAAAAACTACCATATAAATATAATGAGCATAAATTCAATTTGATGCCTTTCAGTAAGACTTCTTAGATGGTCGACTTATGCGTATGCATCTATTACAAGAAAAAAATATCAACTAGAATAACTAAAGAAACTAGTGAAGGTAAAATTTCGAAAATCATTAGTATACACTTAATTATTCCAATTCTTTCTCGTGGAGGTATACACTGTATAACACGATGACTCATGAGCTTTCTTATTGAGTTTTGCTTAGAAGTCTAAGTTGGCTTAAAAAAATAAAAATAAAAAAATCACTAGAACGAAGTTTGTTGAACAAATTTCTATTGAAACTTAATTCCTCTTTTTAGATAAATAATTTTTAGAACTCATGTTTCTCGCTTTTTATAGACCGCGTATTGAACATATTGAATGTGATGTACTCGTCTCGACTCGACATATTGATTGAACCTTCCAATAGTGAGGTATTAGACAAATAATTAATAATTTTTAGGTAATAAAGATGGTGGGGTACCTCGGATTTTAAGCATGAGATTTGCAGAAATTAATGGGTTTATTTGAGTCCGTAGACCTGTCCTGATTGGTCGATGGTGACGTTGTCTTTTGGGATTATCAAGAAATGTAATTAATTAGTGTATTATTTCATAAGACGACAAAATTAACATTAACTCATCAGAGGCAACATTGGAGCACTTGGACTATATGAAAATGACACAATGCTTTTGAAATATTATCAATAATATTTTCGGAATAAAAAAAAAAAGAAAAAGAAATGTTGTAAATAATTAATCCAATTTGTGAAATTTGTTTTATATTTATTTTTTGAGTAAATTTGAATTTTTTTACTTGCTGGAAATCGGTTTAGGTGGTTTTAAGTTTAATTTACTTGACATGACGTCAAATACATATATAATAAATAGATTAGCGGTATATTGTAATTTTTTCCCCATATTTACTAGTTCGTATATAAAACAAAGTTTTACCTCGAAATATTAATGATCCGGAATTAATTTATTTTTATTTTTACTTTTGCCTCCAAAGTGTCCATTTTCTTTCATGTATATTTGCATGAAAGAAACAAAAAAATTAAGTTTTAAATATGGTTTACATTCAATATCATAACACATTTTGTTAACTTTTTAAAAGAAAATAAAAAAGTACTTAAAGTGCCATGTGAAAGGCATAATTGAATATTAATTAATTTCAGTGCAAGTCTAGTGTGTGTGATAAAAAAGATCTTAAATAAAAAATTATACATAATTAATGAAAGAAATACATAATAAAATTGGCAAGTCGTACTTCCAAACAAGCATACCAAGTACCTTTTAAGCATTAAAGTTTGAGGTTTCATCTTTAATCTTGCAATATTTTATATGGGATTTTTTTCATTAGCACATCCTAGGGCAGCACAAAATAAATAAATAAATAAATAATCATGAAATTTCAAATCGAACTGAAACCAAAGGTTTGAAACCGTTAGATCATATACACGTGGATCTATAGCTTTTTCCCTCTAACCTCAACCTTAAATTGGTTTGGTTTAGATTTTGATTTTCAAAAATCGCACAAAATCGAATCGGATTGCTTTTATTAACTTAAAAATTTTACAATTTTCACTTTTTAGAAAAAAAATATCAATTTAGCAATGCAAGTTACAATAAGTCCATTGAAATAATTATATAAAGTAAATTAGATTAATCATTATTGACCCATGATTTTACAAGTCCACAACACGTGTCTTGATTCGATATCTAAACTATACAAAAATGATTCCCAAATAATATGAAATGAGAAAAAAAAAATCTAAATCATAATTCAACAAAATTATGGCAGCAAATCAAGCCCAAAGCTTCAGAAGCAGTTGCCCAAACTCTTATTTTTGAAACATTTGACGTTTGCTTGCCACTGCTAAACTAAAGGTGATTCCCAATCATAAATAGTCATTCGCCTTTTGCCTATTAGTCTATTAATTTCTATCGGAATCACTTCTTGCCCTTGTCTCTCTCTATAAGTCTCAGATTTTCATTTAAGCTAATTTTTTTATTTCTTATTTGTTATTTTTGAACTTATTATGCACTTGTGGATTATGGTTTAGATAGAAAAATGATTGATTGTGAGCCTAGTGATTAATGAATTTGTTCGTGGTTTGAAAGAACAAAGGATAGAGCTATTGATTATATGAAAATATAAAAGTTTCTTAAATAGTACTACTATCTTCTACTTTCTAAGTAGTTAGATAATGAAATTCGTCAATCCCAATAAATATGAATTCTATTACATCTTACTAGCAAGATCAAATGGCTTTGCCTTTACCACTAGCTATGTGAAAATATGAAAGGCAAATAAGAAAGGGTAAATAAAAAGAATGAAAAATGTATTTGTTTTATCAACATCTTTTAACAATCAACTTTGAAAATCATTTATTCACTGATTTCAATTGGAAACATGATTGTAATTTAACATTTAACATTATTGGTTCTCGTTTAAACTTATATGTTAACATGTTTTAAATATATTACTGTAATGTTGATAGCTGAATTGAAGATTAAAATCAAATTAAACTGCAAATTATGGTTTGATTTGAAAAAATTCCAAAAATCGCATGAAATGTATTAAATTGAAAATATGACACAAATCGTCTAAATCGAACCGCATTCACTCCTAACATGTCCCTTCAAGATGTTGACTCATTTAAGAACATTAAGTCTTAGTCAAGTCAAATTGTTCATCGGAGCATTATGGATTCTAACATCATTATAAGATTTAGAATATCAACTTTAAAAGTCAACCTTATTACAAAGAGTAACTCAAACTCTTATACATAGTGTGTATTTCATCGTTATTTAATGTGAATTATATCCTTAATATTAAGGTCATAACTGGTGTACTATAGTATGCTATTTTAATATTTTAGTTAGCTCATTTTTCAATAAAGTGCAAAATTATTCCGTCCACTTACTAAACGTGTCGTAAGTTAGCTTAATTAGGGGTCATTTTGTGAAGTTTGTAAAAAGTAAAAGACATTAATTGAAATAATTGCAGATTAGATGGAATGTCAAAAGTGTTGGTTTTAAACAATGACATTCAAAGGAAACAAATTTTGTTGCTTCAACCTTATTATTACGTTTTGAGTTCTCTCTTTTTTCCAATTGATCAATTCTCTCTTTTTTCCTTAACTATTACGTTTTGAATTTTCATCTTAAAATATCATTTTTTTATTAAATGAAGTCATCCGAAATTTCATATTTTTGTTACTAATTTTACCTCCGACTCGTGTGAACTTAACATGCCCTACCAATTGATGAGTCAATACGAGTACATAAATATTGATATCCAAATGCTCGTCCGAGTATATATATATTTTTTCCTCTCAAAATGTATTTATTTTTCTCCTTTTTTTTTCAGAATAAAAAGTAAAAATTTCATAAAATTTTACTTTACTGTCATAAGGCAACTTAACGTAACTTTCACTAGTAAAAAATTATTTATTTTCGAATTACTAATTTATTATAAATAGCATTTTAATCATAGTCAAATACGCTTGGCGTCTCCTCCGAACTTATGTAGCTTCCATAATATATATAGAATTACTAAATGGTGCATCACATGACAAACAAAAGGGAAGTGTTGGTTTTAAACAATGACATTCAAAGGAAACAAATTTTGTTGCTTCAACCTTATTATTACGTTTTGAGTTCTCTCTTTTTACCAATTGATCAATTCTCTCTTTTTTCCTTAACTATTACGTTTTGAATTTTCATCTTAAAATATCATTTTTATTAAATGAAGTCATCCGAAATGTATTTATTTTTCTCTTTTTTTTCAGAATAAAAAGTAAACATTTCATAAAATTTTACTTTACTGTCATAAGGCAACTTAACATAACTTTCACTCGTAAAAAATTATTTATTTTCGAATTACTAATTTATTATAAATAGCATTCGAATCATAGTCAAATACGCTTGGCGTCTCCTCCGAAATTATGTAGCTTCCATAATATATATAGAATTACTAAATGGTGCATCACATGACAAACAAAAGGGGCGTGCTTTTCCACTAATTTGTCACAATAATTTTTTAATGGGTTCTTTGACTTGAATCATCTTGTATTTGATGTTGCCTTCCGTCAACCATATGAATTCTACGTTTTTTAAATTGTCGGATCAAATTTTATGACTTGTGATTTCCATGTTTTTTAAATTGTTGGATCAAATTTATGACTTGTGAATCATTATTAATATATAAAATTGACGGGGCATTTTGAGAAAGATAGAATTTAAATCTTAGGGTCTGTTTGAGAGCTTTTGGTACCCCTTGTAGACTTCTGTTTAAGTGTCGTTTTTTGACTTTTATGAACGAATCGGCTTTGGATGATATTTAGTAGCGATTTTTCAAACATTCGAACTCGTACCTGAGAATTTATTATCCATCTATTCTAAAAGTTTTTTAATAAAATAAAATTACACATATATGTACTCATTAGTGAAGCTTTCAATTTATAATTTCTTGTATGACATTTTTTACTCATATAAGCGATATTTTATTTATAAGTAATTTTTTACATAAAAGTTAAATATATAACATCATTTTTTTTTTTTTACTTATAAGCAACTTTTTTTATATTTTATAAGTGAATTTTGTCTTGTTAGTACTATTTTTGTTTTATAAACAAATTTCTGCACAAAATGAACATTGTCTAACAATTAATTTTTTACTTATAATCAATTCTTTAACTATAAAGTATTTTTTTGCTTATAAATATATTTTAATTAATAAATTTTATTTATAAGTTAGTTTTGAACAAAATATTTCAATCGAAAATAATTATTTTATAAATAGAAGAGAATCTAAGAGACAGTGAGTTGAGAGAAAATTGTCAAAATTACACTGCACCTGTTTTTTGGTGGTTTTTAAATCGCCCAAAACTAATGCCTAAAAAAATTAGTAAGCACTGATTTTTTCAATCTTTTATAAATGGTACCAATCAAAGTCGGTCAAAATCGTTAAAAAAAAACTCCAAGCAGGTACTTAAGTTCTTGATTGGTTCAATCCACCTTAATTATTCTTGTATTTGGGATTAAAATATATATAACAAAATGTTTATTTAATGGACTGCTACTTTAAATAACCACGTGTTACTTTTGAAACTCGTGTATATCGTACGCGATTTTGCTAAATCTGTAGGTCATTAATTATGATTGATCTCCATAATGAAAGCAAAATTATGATTCAAGTCCTCTAATCTTGAATTTTATATATTAATCTGATTAATGAAACTTACATAATAATTAAGTAGGGTAGCGTTTCTTGATAAAAATATCCAAACCCCTTGTGACAGTACAACTATCAAATGGATCCATATTAATGATTAATATGATATAAAAAATAATCAACTTAACACAAAATAAGACGAAATCAATTATAATTATATTTCAATGACAGTAGGATTATATCAGTCTCTATTTCGTTTGAAATTACTTTCTCAAGAATACAGACAATAATTAATTCTCATTTTGCCCTTCGTTTTCAATGCATAGGTACTTGACAATTGTGCAGTCTACATGTAAGATATGAACCCTAAAAGGCAGATAGAAGAAGACACTATAGATTCTTGTTTTTACTTTTCGTCCATCAATTTTTTAGTTTTACATTGTCAACTATATTAATTACATTCTGTTTAGGTATATAAAAATGGATGAAATGTTATTTTTATGAAATGGAAGGAATACCATATAAACTTACAATTCAAATCTTAAAGTGAGGTGTCAGTCATCTCCTTTATTTTTTGCTAAAATCTTTGTATTTGTCGGTCCGTATTTAATGAAAGAATTGAAGTGTATGGTGTGGACTCTGGGTTATCTGTCAGTGTTTGTGTGCACTTTGATGGATTCCATATAAAAGAAGAGAACCACTTGCATTGCGTGTATAGATTGTGGTGCCCGGAATTTCTGGGGTCACAGCGGTAGGGTAGGGTAGAGTAGGTAGGTGGGAATGGGGAGTGGGGTTGGTGGAGTCTTTCTAAGGTTTCGAGAACTGAGGCAGATACAGCCCTTTCCCATCCAGTTGAAGCAAAATTAAGGTTACCTGAATCCTTACAAACCTACCCCAATTTACTACTTGTCGGCCAAGAAGAATGGGGTAGGTGTACCGTGTGTACACGTTCAGAATTTGAATCAATATATATGAAACTTATGATTGCGAGCATTGTATAATTTTCAATTTAAAAAGTATTATTTTTGTTAATTTTTTATTGGTGAATAGATGAGTGAAAGAAATGAAAAGTGAATTATTTGGAAACAAAATTACACCCGATAGAAAACATATTTTTTTATTTTTGAAGAAAATATGGTTATATAACCAAAAGTTGGAAATTCAAAATATTTTTCATGGAAACAATTGTCAATCTAATAAGTAATACCGCAAAAGTAGGAATTTAGGTGGAAAATGATATTTTTCATAGAAAATTAGTGTGTATGATTAGTATAAAAAATGCTTCCTAAAAAATATATATATATTTTCCTTATTTTGAAGAAAACAAAAATCTACTTCCCACATAGAAAATGTTTTATTCAAAAATAAGGGAAACTAGACATATTTTTAAATGTTGAAAATTATTTTTTTTTGGAAAAAAAATGACAATTAAACACTCCGTTACTTCATAATAGGACGGTCTTATTATTTTAAGTGATGTTTATTAATAATAATTTATAGGATAATGGTGTCATTACAATATTCGTCAATCAAGTTGGAATATCTTTTAATTTATTGAAAAAATGTGATAGTAATTTCACTATTATATAGATTGTTATTTGTAAACATGACTTATAGATAACATTAGTCTGATATGATATCCTAACTGATAAGACTGTCAGGTCTTATTATAATATTTCAGCCTCTGCAGAAATTGTTGTTATAAATGACTCTTATATAGTAAAACACATGTATATTGAAATAAATAGATCAATGATGGAGTACAGTGAGGGGGAACGGGACATATTGAATGGAATGGAATGATAGGTTGGGCGTGCGGGTGCAAGGGTGACGCCCTTGCGGTATGGTACAAATCGAATTTTTGGATTCTCTCTAAAATCTTGTACGGGCTAGGATTAGTATATATGTATGACGTCGTAACCTATTATTCACACAAATAAAATCATAGTCGCTTCACTCTCCTAAAAGTAGGTCCACTGTCAAACCAAGTAAATATTATGTTATCGTCCTTTCTTGATTTCATATTATTCATCATCATTGTTGCATAAAATACAACATAAATCAAATTGGGGACGCCTTAAATTCTGAATGGATACATCTTTCCAATATAGATATAAACTTAAATTCTCATAGACCAAATAAAATTATTTATCACAAAAATCAAGTCTAAGAGCCTGGTTGGGGGTTTCAGGGAAGCGGTTATGAATGTTTTTAAAGTAAAGATTTTGAGCGTCGATTTTGAGTTATTTTAGTAGCAATTTTTAGAAACACTTCATCTCATGCTTTGGAATTTATTATCAGCCTGTCCTAAAAGTTTTTTTAAAAGAATAAAACTACATGTATGCCTTATAGTGAAATTTCAATTTATAGTTTTTTGTATGAATATTTTTATTCATAAGTGATATTTTACTTGTAGGTAATTTCTTACATAAAAATTAATATTTACTTTTAAAAAGTTAATTAAAGTTAAATAATTACTTAAAACTTTAAATTAATTTCTTTCTTAGAAGTAAATTTTACAATTATAAGTTAATTATGTACCTTTTTAAATAATTTTACACATAAGTGATTTTTTAATTCCTAAGTAACTTTTATGTTTTATAAGTGAATTTTTGACTTATTTGTAGTATTTTTACTTTATAAACATTTTTTATAGAAAAAATTAATTTTAATCTTATAAGTAATATTTTACTCATAAGTAATTTTTAATTATAATATAATTTTTTTGCTTATAAATATTTTTTTAGTTAATAATTTTCATATATAAGTTATTTTTGAACAAAATCTATTAGTTGGAAATAATTATTTTATGAAAGGTAAAATTAGAAAAAAATAATTATAAGGAATGATCAAAATCACCAATTTGATGCATTGAGAAAACTGCTCAAAATTACAGTACACTGTTTTTGGGTGGTTTTTAAACAATATAAATTCGGTGTTAAAAAAATAGCAAGCAGATATTCTTCCAACCCCTCATAAACAATGCCACTCAAAATCGGTGAAACAAAAAAAAAAAAAAAAAAAAAAAAAAAAAAAAACCTCCTAAGCAGGCCTAAGAGAGCAATGAGGTGTATCTTTGTATAATTTAGTCAAATGAGAAATTAAATGAGAAAGAAATAAAGCACTATTTCTGTACATCAATGTTGGGCAAATCATGTGTATAGGGGTGGGAATAGATTAATACTAAAAAACACTAATGCAAACTAACCTCAAAGGGTGAGGATGCGATAAGGTGGGGTCAAACACGTGGAGTGGGCCAATACAGCTGGTATTTGCGATCAAAATTGAGAGGTTTGACCTATTCCTAACGACAGATCTAATATCATGTTCACGGTGAATATAAGAAAAACTTTTCATTGTTGAAGAGTTAAAAAAATCTTACTTAAGATTCAATTTAACAGGCATACATTCAGAGAACCTTACTTAAAGCTCTCTCTGTCATATCGATAGTGCGAGATTTTTATCTTACCACTAAGAACTGATGATCAATTATATTCCTAATGAATGTGATTCCTGGGAATTATCAACAATAGTGCTTTTTACAGAAGTGCAAGAATTGGTTGTTAAGAACATATTCAATAGATTTTAAATACAATATATATTTTTCATGACTCATGCTACTTGCACAATCATTTCTTACAATATTGGTTGACAATCATACTTATCAACATCACATTCATCTATTTCAAAAATTGTTTTTAAAATTAATAGACCAGATTTTGACAACATCAATGTTGTCATCCATTATTGTCAATCATAATTGTACAAGTAGTTTAATTCATTTTTCATTCTAAAGAGTCAATGTTTAAAAATAATTTTAAATTCACTCTCTATTTTAAAAAGTAAAAATAGAAATTTTTTTGAAACTTATTTATGGGCATAGATCCTTTAAAATAAAGTATATCTTGTATTCAAAAAACCTTTTGGAGATTTTTTTATTTTTTTAATGACTGAAGGTGTTCTGACTAATTTATGCACACATCAACTAATTTCACGGGCCCTAAAGTTTAGAGTCAAGTACTTATCTCAATGGTCCCGAGGAGACTCGAGCTGGTGAACATTTTAGAGCAAATCCAATGTTTGACCATTGAGCTACCCCTCAGGATTATAACTTTTTGGAGATGTTATTATAAAAAAAATGATAAACACTTTTGTTACCACCAGTTTATAAAAGTTACCTTAATCGAGAAAATATTTTTGATAATAAAGAATAATTTAGCACGAAAAGATAATTATATTATATATTTAGGCTCAAATTTAGATGGGACACGTGTCGACGTATGATTAGACAGTTTGAAAAACTAAGACAAAAATATCCAATTATTTTATAACACATCAATTTGTCTCTTTACTCTCCTGCTTCTAATCTTGAACAAAGTGTGAGTGCATTGCTCGACACGGTTGGTAGATAACGTGTCCTTGAATCTGTCATATTGGAGTTAGCCATGTTTTGTTGCAGAGATTCCTAGGTTTCAATTTTAAAGCTGTGACAGATAATAATTCTACTTATAATTCGTTTTAAACTTTCATTTAGCTCTTGTTTGAGCCACATTATTGAAATAAAAATGTATTTTTGAATAGTGTATTGATAGAAAATGTGTGATTAAGAAATAAGGAAAATTTTTGGATTTGCGAGTAATATTATTTTATTGAATAAAGTGTTGTTGAAATGATGTCAAATCACTGTTGAAAAATGTATTTTTTTTGATAAAAATGGGTTTCAAACAGGGCCTTAGGCTGTGTTTGAACCCAACTTTAATAATAACAAGTTCGTAGTAATATTTTTTTTGGGAAATATATAGTTAAAAAATAAGATGAAATTTTAAGTTCACTCACACAATTATTTTATTAGAATGTGTAATTGAAAATGAGTTTGAAGAAAGTGAGATTTTAGAAAATGGAACTCAAACAAGGACTTAATTTGCCACCAATCTTAATTTATTTATTTTTCCTACCATGTATTTTTTTTAATTACATATTCTAAAAAAATTACTTTTTATAAAATATATTCTCAAAAAATTTCTACCAAACATAGACTTAGTATGCTTTACTGCATTATCAACAATTTCTTAGTTTAGAGGAATACATTAAATATTTAAATATGCGTTATCGAGATTTTTCATGAAGGTAAAATTTGAAGAAGAACATATTAATAAGTGCCAATTAAAATATTGAAAATTTCATTCACAGAAATTTATAGGGCAATTTTTTTATACGTTTAAGAAAATTATATTACATTAAATATATTATAATAATTAATGTACCACATTATGTTGTGCAATATATAAATTTTTTTATAAATTTGTGTGTACACATAAGGGATAAGTCAAGTTGAATTCTTATAAAAGTTGGCACTGGTTTTAACTTTGACATTATACCACTTAATTTAATTAAGTAAATACATAATAATATTAAAATTAATTCCTAATGACTTTCTCATAAACCCTAATTATTTTATTATTAATAGTGAGCATCTGAATAAAAAAATAAAATATGTCACAATATTACCTGGTAAAACACGATCTATTTAACTGATTTTTGAGCTGCTTCCAAGAGGGTTTCAATCGAGCAACTATCTGGGGCTGCTTCTAACCTATTATGACATAAACAAATTCATTATAACGATCGACATGAGAATATAGAACAAATAAAGTCGGAAAAATATTATTTCACATAAAAGAATTATAATAATAATCTGAGTCTTACGTTATATATTTTTGATAATATAACATCCACTTATCAGAAGTATGTTATATACACTGATAAGAAATAAGAATTATATATTTCAAAAGGAAAAAGGCCTATAATTAGCATAAAAATTTGTTTTCCTTTACATCAGTTAACTTCATACTTGACAATTAAGTCTTGTCAATTGGAAAAAATATACAAATATAATTATTAGTAAACAAAGATTTTACAAAGATCTCTCTAGTTTAATTAATGAAAGTATATATCTAGTGCCTCCTTTATCAGGTAAAGTGATAATTTAACAGACAATTATGCCTTTAGGACATATATAATATTTATTAATAGTTTGGTCCTATGAAAACCACTTTAGACAAGATGGACAAAATATTGACACAAATCTTGTCATAATGTTACATGACAATCTATTATTGGACTATTTAAAATAAAGTCATTTTTTTTCATCCAATCACATCTTTCCAACATCTATTATTTCACTCTGTTTGTCACATACTTTTTGACAAAGTAGCATTATTCTTACTAGAATATATTTCATACGATACGGACAATCACATAATGTTTATTATTTAATTTCACTCGAACTTATAACGAACCATTTCATATGAAAAATTGAGTTTACTAAAATGAGATAATTCTACGTGATATTAATTAAGACAGACACATTATAAAATAATAATCAACAATATTTGTAATTTTGTGCAAATTAATGAACAACATCATAGTTCTTATGAGAGGTTTAGCTTTTAGCTTTTAAATGAGATGGTAAGTTTGTTGTCTAAATTCATAGAGTAACGTTAGCAACTACTAAGTTAAGTTGGTTATTGGTTGTTTTCCTGTAAATTATACAAAATTTTATATTTTGTTCAATTTCAATCTTTTGTTCTTTACCTTCTAAAAAGAATAATATTATTTATAGTAAAAACTATCAGCAGTCATTTTATATGACATACACACGATAGTTGGGATATACATATGACAGTCTGTTATTTTATTTATTAAATAACAAATTATCATATGTATGTCATGTAGGACGATTATTCGTATTTTTTTTTTTTTTTACTATGAATAGCATTACTCAGAAAGAAAATTAAAGAAATCAGATTAAAATGACGCTCTGACTACATCACTCTGATTGCTGTTTTAAAAAGATAAAGGGATTTATTCTTCTCTTTCTCCCCTCTTTTATCTTTCATTTGTGTGTGTGTGTGGTGTGGGGTGGTGTGAGCGGTGGGGGTGGGGTTGGAAATCCTAATTTTTCGCATAATTTGATTAAAATTCACTAAAACATGCTCAACAAAAAATAAATAAATTTTTTAAATCCTATAACGAATTTGCTTTGTGTTTAGATTAAAAAAAAAAAAAAACACCTATGATAGAAGGTTATACTTTTGATGGATTCTGCAAACTTCTTTCCTTATTTTGAACATGAACAATCATGATCTGTAGTTTAGACTTGTCCAATTATTTAGCCTTCAATAAAAATCTGCACAAGGAAGAAGATTGAGAGAAATATGATTTTCTTTTATTGTGCTAACAAGAATATGAAATTGTATCTTCTATAGATTTTTCAAGCCGTAACAGCCTATTAGTATAAATCCAAGTGAACTTGGCCCGTCTCTTAAAATTAATCTGATCCAACATTTAATTAATCATATTAATTAAATTTGGTCCATGAATTAATTAATCGGGTCTATTAATAAGCAACTCAATTAATTAATTATCCAATACTTTTAATTAATTAATTCGCGAATCTCAATCTTCTATTCTCCTTTTGTGTGTGACTCATTAGGTTCTCGATCACGATATCTAATGACATAAATTATTATTTTGATTTGATCAAAATCAATATATTAAATTACCCATTTTTAGTTTATCACCAATTCACATCCGTTGTCCCAAATTAACATCTAACAATGTATCGGAATAATACATGTGACAAAAATATCACGTGGTATGACAAAACCAAACTTGTTCCTTTACAGTGAAATTATAATCATTTCGTCAATATGATCTGATCAATTACAAAATATGGATATATGTCAATCTCAATTATCAATCATATCTTTTATTTCACTATTAAATCAATGTAAGTCAAAAATTACTTTTCGGCTTATGAGTACACATTGGTTAAGGATTTCGTTACTTAACTGAATGCAATTTATATCATAATCTCTTATTATCTAAGAGTGAAGAATCATCTGTTCATTATTCACAATCTTCATATGATTTTTAACTATTAACATTCATATAGTTTTCCATGTGGAATCTTCCGAGTGAGTCTCCAATATTTTGTTTTATAACAAAATATTTACGTGTACATTTAAGTGTCACTGTACTTTAGCATGTGAGATCAGTTACTTACTTCTTAAGTAAGAAATACTACACTTGTTGGTCTATCCGTAATAATAATATTCATATCGCATTATTACTTATAACCATGGATGATTTAAAATTTAGTCATATTTAATTTGTATCTCACAATTACAATTTCTTTAATTAGCAAATTACCAAAACTTGAATTTACGGATTCTATTATTTAATTTATTAGAATATTAATTAAATAATAGATCTTCCATAAAATTGCATTAATTATATATTAAAAGTGTTTATATTTAAAGTTGATTGAATTTAGGACATAACACTTACATAATTATCATGACAAGCTATTTTTCATATTGGTTTATAGAATATCGACTGACAATATTTCATTGAATTTTGGACAAAAAATAAATTTAATCAGTCAATTAAATTCTACCATTTGTTGACCTATAAAATCATTTGTACAAGTAGCATTTTTGAATTATAACATGTTTTCTTCCACTATAGAATTACTCATTATTTTAATCAAAAGGAGATTATAATTAATTACCCTCATCTTTGAATATGCTCATATTTTATGCCCTTATATGTTTACTTTAAATTTTCAGAATGGCTCCTTCTGTTTCTCTCTCTCTATACATCTTCCTCATCCTTTCTTTTCTCTCCACTTGATTTCCTTTGTTTTCTATTCGTTCTAGGGTTTGAATTCTTGTGCTTTAATTTCTATATTTACTCATAAAAAAATCTGATTTTTTTTTTTTTTTATTATAATTAGTTTTCTTGATAATCATACTTTATTGTTTCTTGGTTTCCTGTTCTCTTTGTTGTAGTATATGGCTGGTTTGGACTTAGGCTCAGCTTCCCACTTTGTTTCTCAGCTCCACCTCCAAAGACCACAGGAATCCGATGAAGAAACCAATAGAAATCAGTTTTCCGGCGAAGAGAACGAAAACTCGCCTCAAGGTCTGGAGCTTGGAACATCCAATACAAGTTTAGGTGACATGGTGGCCCGACGGCAGCGTGGCCGTCCACCAGGATCAAAGAACAAGCCAAAACCGCCGGTGATTATCACCCGGGAAAGCGCGAACACGCTTCGGGCTCATATTCTGGAGGTCAGCAGTGGCTGCGATGTCTTTGAGGCGGTGGCTACCTATGCAAGGAAAAGACAAAGAGGGATTTGTATTTTGGGTGGGACAGGTACTGTCAACAATGTTACTATACGGCAGCCAGCTGCAGCCGGCTCTGTGGTGACCCTTCATGGCCGGTTCGAAATTTTATCTCTCTCCGGTTCCTTCCTTCCGCCACCAGCTCCGCCAGGCGCCACCAGTTTGACTATATATTTAGCTGGTGGACAAGGCCAAGTTGTGGGAGGAAATGTGGTGGGTACTTTGATTGCTTCTGGACCAGTTATCATCATCGCAGCTTCATTCACCAACGTGGCTTATGAGAGGCTGCCGTTGGACGAAGACGAAACGATTCAGATGCAGCCAACGGTGTCGCAGCCGTCTGGTAGCGGCGTCAGCATCCAACTTCCTGATCCATCATTGGGACTTCCTTTCTTCAACTTGCCATTGAATATGCCTAATGGGCAGCTGCCAATTGATGGTGCATGGACTGGAAACTCGGCCGGCCGGACGCAATATTAGGTCAAAATTAAGGTGAGAAATCAGTGTAATATCATCATAATAAATCCTACATCTTGTACATTGATTCACTTCTGATTTGTGATAAACCCTTTTAATTACTTCTTGTTTTTCTTAATTTTGTGGAACATATAAGTTAATTAGAAATATTTTGAGGGTTAGATTCTACGACCAATTCCTTCTTTATTGCAATCTGTTCACCGTGTCTGAAACTTGTCAAAATCTATGTTGAATTCAATGTAATTCTTTTCAATTTGTAGTATAAATATTAAAAACAAGTCTCTGAAAAGAAATTAATTTTTAAAGATTAAAAAATCTTTTGTGATGTAAGGCTATGATCATGAAATATATATCAATTCAAACTAAAAGACAGTAGTTATAATTAAGTAGTACATGTATAGATTCCTTTTCTTACTCCAGGCCTTGATCTATTGTTTTTATTAGTACTCTTTTTCAGAATGAGTTGTCTTTTATATATATATATATATATATATTATCGGATGGGAATCAACTTGTATTTTGGCCAAATTTTAAATGAAAGCATCTCAAATTAATCAAAGAGTGTGACACAATTCACCTTTAAAATGTTGATTAGTCATCCCTGCATTCTTGTGCAATAAACCCCTTCGGCCAAAGACTAGTCGTAGGTGGTCTGGTTGAGCTTTCTGGAAAGTCATATCATAAGTGTTGATTAGTGTCTTGTGCTGGAGATAGAACCCTTGGATTGATTCCTCAAAATATTTTCACTAGCTATTCATCTAGTTCTCCATGCAAGTATTAGTAAATTGAGATGAGAGAGAGCCCTATTCACCAAGCTCTACCATTTGCACTGGTTTGGTTGTTAAAGATATGGAAAGAAATGCATGATATAGGTTATACTTTTCTAATTGTCTGATATTATTTCTATGTGGATTATTTGATAGTATAATTAGTATAGAATGTTTCTTTTTAGAGCCGTAAAATAGGGAGTTCTCATGTCTCACTAAATTCACTTCCTAGAGGCCAATTTCAGAACTTTAGGGCATTTTTTCTGTTACTTTCATTTGAAACAAACATATGAAGTACTAATTCAGGGTAAATTAGATTAGATTACTATGACTTCTAATATATGTTAGGTTAAATTAGGTCACATTATGGGATTTTATAAGAGGGAAGGGGAAAGGTCTTAGTCTATGCTTTGTTATTTACTATATTATATGTTTGGACCGTTCCTCCTACTTATAATTTGACGCACTTATTTGACAAATAATCGTAACTTTTAATTTAAGTCAATTCACTGTTCAATATGTATATTACTAAGATCATGGAAGGGTTTGTTATAATCATTTGAGATTCATAAGATATTAAGCGTGGATTGACTTAAATTAAAGATCACAATTATTTGTCAAATACGTGTGCCAAATTTATGAGTAGGAAAAACGGTAGGATAATGTAATCTTTACTGTTGAGTTACACAATGTTTACCATCTAAAATGAAACATCGATTTGATTAGTTATTACATAAATTTACTAACCATATTTTCACTTAATTGTTTAGTTTCTTCCCTTTTAGCTTGTCTACTCTAGTTTTGATTATAATTAGTTAACACACAATGAGCTAGCCTGATATTATCTTGAAGAGAATTAGCATCGATATATAAGCAGTTTTTATATATAGGAATAGCCAAATTTATTCTTTTTGTCAAAGACTTGGGGGTTAGATAAAAGAAAATCCTAGTCTAGAATGAATTGATCTTTACGTAGGATATTAGCCTATCCAACATTAAGCATTGATTTTTTGAGTTCTTGAACTCATAGTCTATTCTACCTTCATGAATATTGACTCAATTTCAGAATGCAAGAGCTAAGAAGGAATATTTACATGAGATCAAACCCCTTGTGATTTTTTTAATTTTCATTTTATTTTATTTCATTTCATTTTTATTTTTTAACCATTTGAAGAAGTTGTCATTGTGTTTTAAGTGTGTA
This sequence comes from Olea europaea var. sylvestris, assembly GCF_002742605.1. Lineage (NCBI taxonomy): Eukaryota > Viridiplantae > Streptophyta > Magnoliopsida > Lamiales > Oleaceae > Olea > Olea europaea. Next base: position 31,288,305 of record NC_036251.1, read on the forward strand.
CTCATTTTTTCCTCAAATTAGTGAATAATTTCAACTACTGGACTAAACTTGGCATGGAGTCGAATTCTTTGTGTAGCTGCTAGGGTTAGAGTGCTGATTTTCCCTATCAACATTAAGCTTCCAATTTCGATGTCATTTGTTTTCCATACTCTTTTTATCAAGGATGCAGAAAACTTCAATTATGAGACAACTTTGTACTTGTGGATGAAGAGTATAAGGTCAACCTTGATATAATTTCTCCTTTTGTGTTGTGTGTCTCCTGATAACTAAAGTGAATCTATTGTCTGAATCCTTGTAAAATAGAATGAGATATTGAATGTTTTGTACGCATTAGTGAATGAGATTCGAGAACATATAAATGGCAAGATTAGGGATGTGTTGTAATGCCATAGCCCACATTCAATCTTCCAAGGGCTGTCAAGTTTGGTAATCAAGGTGTAAGACACTCTTTTCTGTTTTTCCCCTTTTTTTCTCTTTTTTTTTATTATTTTTATTTTTAATTTTCTTTTTGTTCATTCGAACTTGAAGGTGAATATATTATTTTTGGGTCAAACTTAACATAATATTTCTATATTGTCCATCCAAGAAGACAAAATTGCTCCTGATATATAAGGTTGTGGAGTTAAATACCAAAATAAATAAATAAATAAGTAATGAATAAATAAATTGTGACCAGCGCAACCGACCCTAGATGTTGGAGACTGTGCATGTAATGTACCAGTAAAATGAACAAACTAATTACTGAACAATGTTTCAAAAGATTAAAACTCACATAAATGACATACGACAAATTATATGGCCTCAAAAAAATCCATTTTTAGAGCACGTACTTGAAGCGAGAAATTAACTTCACCTTAACGTTCATGAGCAATGCTATATGTACAAATTGAAGATGATCCTACTAATCAGGTTAACAAAGGGGATCTCATATCCACACATTTAATTGACCTTATATTTCATCTCAGGTCATGTGCCACATCAAATGAAGATAATACCACTTTGCACATATAAAATTATTCAATGTCCAGAGGTGCCAACTAAGTTCGACTGGTTTCATGGGACTTGAAATTTGGGACCTCAACCTTAGCAATTGAGAGCTAGGAGTATTGGTACAATTAAAAGTTTGTTACATAAAAGCTGTACCAACTCAACGTATGGTCCATTGCAATTTCAATATAGCATAAGAAACCTTTGTGTCTCCAGTTAAAGTTAAACAATTGTCATAATATTTAGAATAATAATTCTCACTTTCATTTTTTCAAACTATTATGTAAACGTAAAAGTGCTTTGCTTTTTTTAATGACCTTCCAACAAGGAGCCATTTTTTATAGTTTTTTTTTTAATGATTAAAGAACAACCATGTAAAGTTGAGTAAACATCAAATAACGTGCCTTGGTACCACAATATCCTGTTGTGTTTTTGAGGTTATCTTATGAACAAACCTAGCTAGTGGAAATAATATTTAAATCTAAACCAATAACGTGTTTTGAGGTCCCAATGTTTTCATTAAAAACTAATTTATTGCAATACAGTCCTTCTAGTCTAAAATTTTTTGAGCAAGTACGGGTACTTGTTGACCTTGGAGTTAACAACATCCAATCAAAGCAAATTGGCATTTAACCAGTATTGACAAGGAATCTAAATATTCCGTCGAAGTATGCAGTGAAAACATCATAATTATAAGCACTTACTAATAAATTATCACATATATCGTGCCCGACACTCGTGCACATGATAAGATTCAATGCTGATATTTGCTCCATCTTGTCAAACACCCAATTTTTCAAACAATGTCGGGTTGAGAGGGTTGGGAGGCAATGACATCGACCATCCTAAATGGGGCAATTTAGCCCATATTACAATAACGCTTTTTGAAATTATTTTAAAAATTTCAGAAACATCATGTTAGAATGATTTTAGGGTTGTTACCTTATTTTCTTATATTTGCACTACATTCGAATTCCACTAAGGGCTCATTACCTTTATTTATTTATTTTTGTCACATTTAAGCGCATCTTTCCCTAATAACGAGTTTCATCCAAAAATTTATTAGCATTCTTTAAAATGAGGAACAAATATTTAGTTGCATTTTTGTATTTATTTTTTTATTTAAAAATATAATTGATAAAATAAATCTTTTTTACTCTTAACATAATTTTTGGATGAAACTGTCATCGGGGAGAAAAATGTTCTAATTAATTCTTATGTCGGTAGGTGCTATCTAGTGGGTGTTTTCTTTTGTGCTTTGTCACCTTTGTTGTTGCCTAAAATAACTAAGAAACGACCTTGGATTTCTTGAGCCGAGTAGGGTGGCTCCTACGAACAAATGAACACTTGCAAAAAGAGGCTGGGGCCTTCTTCATTATTGTACCCCTGGCTTGAGAATTAGTAAAATGAATTATTTATGTAGTAAATTAGGAAAAACAAAAGGCTAGAAAATGTGTTGTGAAAAAGAACCACCGTACCTGACACGCATTTGGAGTATTTATAGGCATTCAAAACCATGTAACATTAGGTGGTTTTCATCCACGTGTCCAGTGAAAATCGTCCACTCACAATATGATTTTTACCCACGTACTTAGTGGTCAACATCCACCAACTGAGCTGTTGAAAGAGACTCTTGATAACTATCTGGTGGTTTTCAATCAATTAAAAGAATGTTCAAACAATTGAAAGTTATAATGGTCGATCCGTTATAGTGCTAGTTAAGCTAGCATAGCGGTAGATGAACTAGTCTCGTTGTAGATGGACTAGCTTAGTGGTAGACGAGGTAACACAGCAATAGTAATGTTATTGCATTTACTTGATTGGCCATTGCAGTCCGCTTCCCATATCATATAGCATCACTAGCCCCTCTGTCTCTTATCGATGGTTATCATTAGGAGGTAGCACACTCGCTTGCAAACTTGATTTTTTTAGCCCATTACATATTGATATTTTGGTAGAGCACAAGTGGATTGATCGCGCCAAATGGCGAAGAGCAATAGGCATAGTAGCCACCCCATGAGTGGGTTAGCATTTTTGGGTGAATTTTCCCTAAAAAATTCAAAGATGGGGTTCATATAAAGGGGTAGGTATTTTCATTTTACTTTTTTTTACTTCTCTCCCTTTACAAACTCTAGCGACTCTTCAAATCTCCTGACATTCAAAGTAATATACTTTTCAAACTTTCTCTCTTTCTTAAAATTTTTTGGTCTTTTAGTTTCATTCCATGAAAGTATACAAGACAATTTTGTTATCTTCCTCGAATGAAATCGAAAATGAGAGAGGAAGCGGGTCAACCAACCAATCGTCGAACGGGGTCGATCGACTAGAGTAATGGTCCCGCTAGTTAAACCACCAACGCTGTTGGTCGACCAACCATCTCTCCTCATGGGGTTGGTCATTCTCATTTGTCTGTTGATAACGTAACTCATCTTATTGATTCCATTTCTTTCTACCATGTTCTCACAAAAATCATATTGATTCCTCTAAGTCACCACTCCAAAATCTTGAAACTGTATGGAATCCGACGAACAAGGTTGTAGTTCTTGAAATTCTAGAGGGGCCTAGTTCTTATAATTCACCAGCCAAATTGAAAAAATTGATTGATAAGTTTACTTGCTTCGACGATTACGTATATAGAACCCCTAACTCCAATGAAGAACTTCCCATGTCCTATCCCCACGAGGTTTCCATATTGAAGGATAGTATGGATGGAGGTTTTAGATTTTCTATCCATCATTCATTTATTTCAATATTCAATGAGTTCGACCTTATTCTTAGCCAGATAAATTCCAATGCGTGGAAGAAGTGCTTACTTCTTATACATTTGACTTAGTGAAACAATAGCTCTCTCCAGAGACCTCTTCAGGTGTGTCTTCGAGATGCACGTTCTATCCCAGTATAATGCCTTTGTCTACTTCTCTGCTAGAGTTCTTCGTGTATTCCTAAGTATAAAAATTCCAATAAGAGATGGAATATCAATTTTCTCTTTGTTCAACCTTCCGAAGGTTGATTCCTATTCAACATTAATTGGAGACATCTTCAAACTCGCTTCTTCAACAGTCATATCGAGCTTACTCCTATCTTAAGAAAAGAAATACGACAATTGACCCACATACCACCTCTTGCACCCCTTATATCCTCATTTTTTTTTATCATGAGGAACATGTTGATATTGGGTATTGGTCGACCTTTTGGTAGGCTCTCATTTATTGCTTTTACTTTTATACTTGCACATACCGTGACTTGTTCTTCGAGCCTAATAAACTTTATTGTGTACTTGCATGTATGAGTTTCGACTTAGTTGAAGCTTTGAACTCACTACCGGAGCTTGAGAGTGATGAGGGGTTTCTTCCTACTATTGTTAGGCTCTCATTTATTTATTTTTTCACTTTTACATTCGCACATATCTTCATCTATTGTTTTCCAAGCCTGATATACTTCATTGTGTACATGCAAATGTGGACTTCGACTTAACAGGAGCTTTGGACTTGATACCCAAGCCTGAGCTTGGGAGTGATGAGGGATTGCCTCATGCTCCTTAAAAAGAAAAAAAGTGTTGTAGACAAGGAAAAGGGAAATTGCACTGGTGAGGGAACTTTACAATTACTAATGAGCCTACAGAAGTCGACCCACTCTCAAGCTTAGAGGGATGGCTCGAGTTGCATTAGGTCTTAGAATAAGAGTAAGGGTTCTCCATTTTTGAATTTTAAGTTTCTTCAACTCGAGGTGTGTGTGAGGTTGAGATGGTTGAGGCTTTTTTCATGCCCGATCATGCTAGGACCTTGGCTAGGCACAACATCGATGACATAGAGAAAGGCTTGGTGATCTGCAACAAGATGGTGTTCTTCTCGCTCTACTTCTTCATTCTAATTTATGTTTATGTCCTCGAGTTTACCTAACAATTGCATTAATATTTTTGTCTTTTTGTTTGTTAGGTCCTGACTATGCAAATTGTGCTTATCTGGGCGAGTCGCTATCTAACATTCGCATTGTAAGCTCTCAAGGAGGGCAAAAATAAGTGTATTACTTCAGGTAGAAACACTATTCTTCTTTGAAAAAGCCTCTCGATGCTTCAGAGGCCTGGTCAATGAACAAGAAAAAAATTGATAATTTGCGATCAACTTTAGCCCATGCGTAAGATGAGATAGAAAAGCAATACAAAGCCTCTTCAGAGTATGCTATGGATATGGAGGCATCCGTAGAACGATACAAATCATCTTTAGAGTATGCTAGGAGTCATGAATTTATATGGGGAAAAGAAAACAGCAGCCTCTATCGTTTTAACTAATGAGTAGATGGCTACTGAGCATCCTTCTATTGACCAATTGGTTTTAGCCCTTCTCATTGAGTATCCTTCCATTGCAGATTTATTAGCCCTTCTCATTGGTATTTCTTTATGTCATTTGGTTGAATAATAGTTTTTCCTAGTCCAGGATGTGGACGAAATTTTACACTTTATTTCAAGTATGATTGATTCCTTATTGAGAAGTGATTATCGTTTGATTTTCTTCATTTTTCAGTATGTACCAGACAAAGCATTATATTAGCATATATAAAATACTCACTAAATGTGTAGAAGTTAGGTTGTCTATTTTCGCACAATTCTTCTTGCTTGACATCATAGTAGTCGATTGGTGTAGCGATTGATAAACGTAATACCGACTGTATAGTGGCTGGCCATCGATCGCTATGCAACCAACGTGCACGCATCGACTGCTACGCGATCAACATGCGCGTGCCGGCCATAATACGTTTGATGTAATTTTTGGCTTAGATAGAGAATCTCGAGACTTAAACCATTTTTTGGTTTTGAATACTCGCTATTAGCTGGTAGAGTGACTTCGAGCTAACCAATTTTTAAGTTTGATGCTTAACACTAGATTGTAGAGCGAATTCAACCTAACAAATTTTTTGGTACTACTGCTCACCGCTAGATTGTAGAGCGATTTCGAGCTAACCAAGTTTTTGGTTTTGTTACTTGTTGCTAGATTGTAGAACGATTTTGAGCCAACTAATTGTTCGGTATTATTACTTACTATTAAACCGTAGACCAAATTTGAACTAACCAGTTTTTGGTGTTATTGCTTACCGTTAGACATCAGGCAATTTTGAAGCTTTGGGAAGAGTTTGAAGCCCATGTTTCAATCAATCATAGATTAGATTCTCGTATGTACATATAACTTGCCTAGATTTGGGGACTTAGTAGGCACATCGAGATGTCTTAACTAGGTTGGCCCTTTTTAACGCATCATCTGTCGCTATCTAGGCTTCTCATTAAATAATACAAATGATTATAACAAGGTATGCTTGCAGTAGGCCTTAGATTAGGAAAACTGATAAAACGTCCTGACAACTATATTTATAAGAAACATCATATAACTTTAACTTCCTACTTGACGACTATTGATGATACTTCTTGAGATGTTCAACATTCTATGGCTTGCCTAGTGGTTCCCTTTTTAGGTCTTTGACGTCGTAGGCTCTCTTTTCAAGGCTGCGAATCACCTTGTACGATCTTTCTAAATTGGGCCCAAGTTTATGTAGAGGGTGCCCTATTGCTGCTACCTCCCTTAGTTATGTACACTTATCTAGCGAGTAAATTGGGAATTTGTTAGTGATTTGAATGAGTTATAGCTTAATTGTGTATTAATTATGTTTGCTAGGTTGAATTCAATGCAAATTAGTGGAATTAGAAGAGAGGGACGAAAAAATGGGCAAAATGAAAGAAATTCAAAGTTAGGGGACCAAAGTGTAAACATTCAGTAGTTGATTCGAATCATAAATGATGATTGAAGATTACATATAATTAATTAGATGTAATTTGGAGGTCAAATGAGTGTAATAGAGTTGAAGTGAGTTATGCTTCGATTTTTAAGTCTCAATTTGAGAACCATTTTTCGGATAGCAGATGTTCGAATTGAAAAAAATGAACTTCTAGAACAATTGATCTTTTTAAGTTAGTTTTCTACCAAACTTTGAATCACCTCAATCGGACATTAAGAGAAAAAATTATGAT
>NC_036251.1:31305176-31325737 GCF_002742605.1 Olea europaea var. sylvestris
AATATCAAATTATTTATACAATTAGAGATAAATTAAGAAAATGCATATAGTTTAATTTAGAATATATACAAAATAATTGAAAAATCTGAGCAAACTAATAACAATGTTGAGTTGCATTAAACAGAAAATATTTCATAATTAATGTAAACCCACAGTAATTGAAGAGTCCCAAGCAAATCAACAACTACGTAATCAAAGTGAAAAAAAAAACTAAAATTTAAAATTCGCACCTTTAATCCAGCAATTGAAGGTCCATCATTCATCAAGTTAGCAGCCAATAATTTAACTTATAGCCTGGCTAATAAAAGATCGAAAAAATTATAAATACAAAGGGTACAAATTGCAAATCAACCAATAATGAGGTATTATGCAAAAAAAATGCAAAATTATCGGATTATCTTCAATAATCTTTAAATGTTGAGCTATAGTATAAATAATTTTATTTAGGTATAGATTTACTCAATAATCTAATTTGGCTTGAGAAGGAAATAATCAATTAATCAAACAATTATAAGAAGAAAAGGAAAGAATGAAAGAGAATAAGGAAATTGAGTCTAAAATGAAGAAAACTAACATATAAGGGCCATATATTTTACCAAAAATGGAAAAAAAAAACATGAGAATCGTCGATTCCCATAGTTGGATCGAGAACCGGACCAGAACCGGCTAGTTCTCAATAATATGTTCCAAAACCAAACTTTTTTTAGAAGATCTAGAGCCGAATCTACCAATTCTAACAGATTTCGATCCGATTCCAGGGGTTCTGGGAAAAATGTCCATTTCTAACCATAGAGATTTGATGATACTCAAAAAAGGTATCTAGAAAACTTAATCATTCATAACCAGACGTAGCATCTACCATGTTTTGGATAGTGGGTACGAGTCTTTTGGACACACTTCGTTCAACCCGATGTAGTCTATACTCATAAGCCATTTTCCATTCAATTTCTTCATAAGGACAACATTTAGTAACCATTCAGGATATTGTACTTCTCGATTGAAACCCGCCTGAAGCAATTTTTTCAATTTCCACTTTTGTTGCGACTTGCCTTTCGGGATGAAAGTTTCTTTTCTTTTGCTTTATTGGCTTAGCCCCCGGTACGATCCCAAGGTAATGCTGAGCAATAGATATGCTAATCCCTAGAATATCACTTGGACCCCATGCAAAAATATCTAAGTTATAAGCCAAGCACTTCACCAACTCTTTATTTTCATCGGACTTCAAGTCTACCCCATTATCAAACTCATATCCTCTAATACCAAATTTTTTTTGTCATATCAAGTGGCTCAATTCATCTCTTTGGAGGCTCCACATCCAACATCATAACCGGCGAAGAGCTTTTCTCTTGTATACTATCAACGTAGTACTTTCTCAAAGCTTGCCAATCACCATTTGCGTACTCAATTCCTTGATTGATTGTACACTTTATGAACTTGTAATAAGTTGAAGGGATAGCACTGATGGTGTTTAATAGTGGTCGATTGTAGATTGCATTATATTCCATGGGGGTTTTGACAATCAAAAAGCTCATTAGGATCACCACACTTGTTGGGTAAGTGCCTAGCGTCAGTAGAAGCTCTACAGTTCCCTTTGGTATCACAGTCATCCCTCCAAACCCTTTTAGAGAAGTGGTCACAATTTTCATTTTTTTGAAGAAATCTTCAAGCCCAAAAATGCCTTCCAAGTGAGAACATTCACTGCACTGTCGCTATCAACTAGTACCCTCTTGACATCAAAATTTGCGATGCACTGATGACTACCAAGACGTCATCATGGGGGCTTACTATGCTGATCAAGTCTTCCTTAGCAAAAGTAATGGTTTGATCGAATATTACCTTTTTTCGAATATAGAGACCTAGTAGAGTGTGCATAGCTTTTTCTAGATAAATTTAAGTCTCTGCCTATAGATATCCCTTCGATGATCACATTAATCAGTCCAAACCTAGGTAGAGAACGATCATCAACTTTTTCTTTGCCTCGGTCATTTTTTTTATTTACTTAGTGAGGAACTTCTCCATGCTGGGGTACCCAGGTGGTGGATTAGAGGGAGTAGGCAGCCCTCACTCCGGCGGGCCCCGTAGGGGCTTATAGATCGTCTTGGAAGGCACTTGATCTCCTATTTATGTGTATACAATTTTCAATGTCATGTCCATGGTCTTATGGAAATGACAATACTTGATTTTATCTATTTTACTAGCTGATACGACCATTGGTTTTGGCCAATCGAGCTCTTTCATGTCTCGTATCTCCATTAGCAACTTAACACACATGGTATATAAAGGAGTGAAGGTCTTATCTTCTTTTTACCTTTGCTTAGTTGATCGATCCTTCACATTCTCTTTGCTCATGTGCTCATTTTTTAGCTTGTTTTTCAGTGGATTTTCTCTTACAATCATGTAATTTTCACTAATGAGTTTCTAGCTCCCTCGTACTCGAAGGTTTTTGTTGACCCTCTCTGCTTCCTCTACATCTACATACTTGTCTCCCTTCTTTAACAAGTTAAGCATCAATTCCAAAGGATTTTTGAAAGTGACATCTTGCATCCCATTCGTCAATGCAGTTAGCATAACAAACATTTGAAGGTCCTTTATGCAAGTGTAGCTAGAGTAAATCTGGCCATGTAATCTTGCAAAGGCTCATCTTTTTCCTAGACAACCTGCATCAATCCACTGGTAGTCTTCCTCTTTCTCTTGCTACTTAAAAAATAGATTACAAAGCTCCTAAAGAGCTTAAACCAATTCCTTACTCCCAAACATAAATTAGACATTACATTTATTGTCTCAATATATCATTAATTAAGCAAAAATAAAAATGATAAAGTAGGGAATTAGGTACTTCCTGAATATGTCCGATAATGAAGGCTGATTTTGAACAAGAATGCCAGAACTAGATAGTAGAAGTTGCTATGTCATTCTCTTTATCCATTGTTGGTTTGTGTGTTTAGGTATCATGCCCTATAAAATGAATAAAATTCAATCATTAGTGATAGCATTATATATTGAGCTTAAACACATCACAACCAACAAGAAAATCTAGTGACCAAGGGAAAATGGAACAGGGGACGATATTGCCTAGTATGACCTTAGGTTGCGACTGGATACAGGTAATGCGTTTCAAGTAACGGCCTGGGTTGCGAGTGCAAACATTAACCTTTTTTCGTCATAAATATACAGGGGTGAAGATATCTAAACTATCTATTAGCACACAAAAACAAATAAATTATCTAACCTATTATCTGGAAAACATAATAAATAAAAGAAAAGATAATTATGTTACCTCTCAATAAATAGTTGTTTGAAGTCATTAATTTGACACTGTTATTTTGGCTATTTATGGTAACTTTAAAGGGAATTTTCAACCTTGTAATGGTTGTACTTGTAGATATTTCTTGATTCATTTTTGGCCCTTTGACCTTTAAAGTTCACATATTGGTTTTTGATTGCTCCAATTAGTCCTCCAAATCCTTTTTTTATATTGATGACTTGCATAATAATCTTTCTCTTCATGGTCAATTCTTTTGTACTCCTCGAGGTAGATAAGTTGATTGGGTGGAGTATAAATGCTGAAATTTTGTTAGTTTTCTTCAACCTTCAATATCGGCTTACCATTTTCAAAATTTATTAAGGCATGTCCAATAGCTAAGAATGGTCTTCCCAAGATAATTGACTTATCTTGATTTTCTCCTATATCGAGGATAATGAAATTAGCTAGAAAGATGAAATCTACAACTTTGATGAGCACATTTTCAACCTTTCCTTAGAAGTGTTTGATTGATGTGTCAGCTAACTATAGAGTCATTAACATTTCCTTTGATCCGACAAATCTAATTTTATGTAGATCGACAGTGACATTAGATTAGTACTTACTCCAAAATCAATTAAAGTATGGATATTATGTGAATTTCCTATAGAGCAAGGTAAAGTGATACTCTCTAGATCTTTTAGCTTAGGGCGAGCTTGTGTTGTAGGATTGCACTGCACTCTTCTATAAAGGTCATTGTTTCATCTTGTGGCAGCTTTTTCTTCTTAGTCAACATCTCTTTAAAAAACTTTGCATAATTTGGAATTTGTAGGATTGTGTCAATGAAAGGAATGTTTATATGAAGTTTCTCAAGGATATCCAAGAATTTTGCGAACTAATTTGTGTAGCTTATTTTTCTACATTCTTTGGAAAAGGGGACAAGAGGTATTTGTGTTTTTGACAAGAACGGATGTAGTAACCTGTGGACTGTCTGAATGTTCTTCCTAATTAACTTTTGTTGATTCTTCAAATTAAATCACTTATTCCTTGCCCGTGGTAGGTACCTATTTATCCTCAATCTCTTTTCTCCTTATGTTGATCTTTACCAGCTGAACTTCACTTCTTGTGGTGATAGCCTGACCGTGTTCCTTCTTTTGCTGCTTTTGAAGCCTCATGTGAATATGACTAGCGGCACATAAACTTGTACAGGGGTAGCAAACTTATTGATGGCATGTCAACTATATCATTCCCTATATCTCTGAAAGGTGACATCTGTTCTCGTAGATTCTTTTCGATACCCTGTGTATTGTTGGACAATGTAGCTGCTATCTACTCCACTAGATTTTTCAAACTTTGAACAAAAGCCTAATAATTTTATAATGCAGTGTCAGTCTTTGTAATGTATTGAACAAACGAATCTTCCAATGATGGCATCTTCTTCTTTTGTCATTGAAATCTTGATAGTTTTCTTGACTTTGATTTCTTTGACGCTAATTATTTGCCCATGAAAAATTTTGGATGATTTCTCCAACTTGGATTATACATGTTGGAATAAGGATTGTTATGTTGCCTCTGAAAGTTCTATGTGTATTGTACTCTTTAGATTGATATGTATAAGTGGAAGCTATGGGACAATTGGCAATTGTACAATTTGCCTCGTAACCTTTATAGACCGATGTAATTGGTACACTATATGTATTGTCTAAGTAAGGGTGTCCATCTTCTTCGTCAATGCCTCCATCTGAGTATCCAAATCTAATACTCCATAAATATTGTGAAGTCTTGTTGTTTCACTCGATTCAGATGACCATATGGACTGATTTTCTGTCTTCTTTCATAAATGTCACAAACATCATCTATGTGCATCTTCATCACTAATCCACTTTTTGAAGTATTGGCTATATTACTGTATTCAAGAAGCAAGCATGAATAGAAGATGTAGACCTAGGCATGTTTAGAAATGTCTAGGTTGGGACATTTTTTAGCTTCTTGAACATTTCCATGCTTCCGGATAACTCTCGATGTCCCTCTGTTTAAAAGTGTGTATCTAGTTTTTGATATGATAGTCTTGAGCAAGTGGAAAGAATCTTAGTATAAATTTTCCTGTACTACATCAATCCAAGAAACAACGCTCTCGTTAGGTAAAGAATGCAGTCAATCTTTGTGCTATCTTTCAAGGTGTGAGAGAATAGACGCATTCGAAAGGCAACTTTAGACATTCCTTCATGATTGATAACTTCACATAATGGTAGAGAAACTCAGATATGATCCTGTGGATTCTGTACGTTCTAAAAGAACCTGATATCTTGATGGTTTTGAAAAAGAATTATAAAATTTGGTCTGAGATGAAAGTTTGCTCGTCCAAATAGAAGATATATTAAGCTGGATTGGACAGGAGTTGGAATGGGGATCATTTAATCCCCTACCAACATATCTCCATTGTTGGCGACTCCTCTCGATTGAACTAGTTGTATCAACTGAGCCGTTGGTAACTAATTTTGAACCTGATTCTGATTTTAATTTTCATCCATTCTTGTTTCCGTTTACCTCTCTAATCTCTAATTTGTACTTCTTTTCCTTAGTGTTCTTTCATTATTGGGATCCAACAGTAGGAGTTCGATTTCATTAGAATCTTGCATAAACTGCTCTTAGGTTCCTGAAAAGAACACAAATATAAGAGATCGGGTATGTGATGAATAACCTAAAACAACAAAGAAAATTTGAATCCAAATATAAACTAATAAATTATATTTAGAAGCTTTATTGCTCAACAACGACGCCAAAAATTTGATTTTACAAAATTTACAAGCACATGGGACGTTGATAAGTAATAATATAGTGAGAAAATGTATCATCCAACGCAAAATAAAGTTTAGATTGAATTCTATTAGTCCATTATGAAATTCGAATGGAACGTAACAAAAAAGATTTCTTTTGATTATATCTAAATTATCTACTACCTAAGGGCATTTTTATTTAATTATGAGAATTATATGTTGAAATTCTGAATCCATTGTCCTATTTTCAATTTTCGACTTATGTAATTTAGTGTGATTTGTATATTTTTGACAATCAAAATCCAATTTTATTTAACTCTCTCTCCTGGTGTAAGTTAAATCTATCATAAACATAATCCAATCATATTCGGTATTCCTATTCCTAATTCATATGCAAAGTAATGCATTCAGTTACACGATTATCTTGATGGTTGCAAACATCATACATGTTATTCCTAGCATCTATTGCTCGATGTTAATCTTGCAAAGTTCTAATTTATTATTAACCTCCTAGAACTATAACAAGTGACTACCTACCTAATTGATGGTCGAGCAATTAAGTAATGCAGCAAAGCATACTAAATCAATCAAAACATAAAAATAAATAAATAAATAAATAATAAAATCTCGCACTTCTTAGCCCATTTTTGGCTCCAACTTAAAATTTATCCCCCACCCCCCCAAAACTTATTTCCTACCACATATTTCATTGGATCAATAACTTTTATCAACTGTTTAACCACACGTTTCATCAACTTTATTAAAATATACTAAAAATTTGATTTTTTTCAAAGTCAAAGCAGGCCATAATTTCATATAATGAAGGCAGTTTTGAACTCGTGGACACAAGGAATGAATTCATATGAATGATTAACTAGATTTATGACTAAAGCATCCTCATGGGAAAATATTGAGGTTCAGATAAGGAAAAGCAAATGAACACTTGCATTATTTCAATATAGCTTTGGCTTTGTAGATTTTTACTCAAAACGTTCTTGATTGGAAATTCTTGGTCGTGCCTAAAATTAACGTCTAAAAAGAAAGAAGGACGAACCAACTTATTAATCTTAGCCAAACATGCCACTCAATTCGATCCTTAATAGGTATGGTACTAATGCTTTTGGCTTGTTTTGTAAGTAAACATATAGCCCCCATTTGACCCCCATTATATTTTATTATAAGGAGGGGAATAGTATTTTTTTTTTTTTTGAAAAATGAATGATTGTAAAGGAATGAAAAGTTTTTTTATTTACGTGTAATATTATTCAATTGAAGATTGTGTAGTTAGAAATAGAAGAGAGAAAATTTAAATTTAATTTGATGAGATTTAATGGGACAAACGGGGTAAAAGTCTGAAGAAGAAGAAGAAGAAAAACTTCGAACAGAGGCTTATAATGGCTATTCGACACTAGTTACCTGCTTTCGGCCAATTTAGATTATCTAAAAAGAACAGAACTGTAAAAACTAAAATTTGATGAATAAATACAATTGAAAACAGTATTAGAACAGACATTCAACAACAAAACGAGAGCCAGTAGAAATTGATGAACAAATTCAATATCTAGTACTAAGACAAACAAGAATTTGTACGATATCATCAAAACTCATTTTCAACCACACATTCTCCCAATGAAATAATTTTGCACTCGAACCAATAAATTTTTCCTACTTTTTAAACACACATGCTTAAATAAATAAATAAATCGTTCTACACAAAATCTATTCAAAAAAATTTACATCCAAAAAAAAAAAAATTTAAATAAATAAAAATAAAAAGGGAGCCAAATTTCAATTTCCATAATCTACTGGAATCCTATTCCAAACACATTTAAACGGGCAAGAATAGTATGGTACTAGAGGGAAGAAAAGAAGAAAAAACTTGCAAAACAAATATCCACAATCCACAGGAATTTACAAGTAAGCCACTATAATTACAAGTATCACAATATGTGAATGCTTAAGTGTATTGTACCATTAATAATTCATTACAATAAGTGCATTCACAACGTAACTCGAACGATATTAGCAACTGAGGCCACTACAACTAGTTTCTTTCAAATCATAACAATTCATAAGTTTTACATTGTATTCATCACATAAAACCCTGCAACCTAAGCTAACCGTCAATTTGCCCAGGCAAAACAGGTAGGATTTTCATGTTGGGTGATTGTGAGTTGGATATCGACATCAGCTTAGACCTATATTTCTCGTCTCCGTCATGTTTGAGAGGTTGGACAACTTTCTCATTGTCCGATTTTTTAGGTGACTCTTCAGTAATGAACTCGGTCTCCGGTAGTCGGTAAGAGATGGCAATCAATGACTCACGAGTCACATCCTCGGGAACCTCCTTGCAGGGCTCTGGAACCTCCTTGCAGGGCTCTTTCTTGCCCATAAAATGACGTTATTTGTCCTGCAAAATATGATGGTGATTGTTCAACTAGAAAAGATGATTGTAAAATATAGGGTAGGAAAATCCTAGCATACACAATCCAATACCAAGTCATTTGAGCCCAACTTGAATACAAATTTGACATTAATCAAAAGTACTCAACATCAAAAGTTGATCTACGTATAGTTAATTTGTACAGAGTAATGCAGTGTTTCCAAAAGCAACATGGTGGTTGAATTCATGACAGCATGATGGGCAATCTGAGTTCATAGCTCTGATGCAAGCTTCTCTAATATCAATATCAGTCCAATAATTACTAATCTTTTTTACCCTGATTGTAGTTAAGAAGAGGCGTCATAATGGTTTTTGGTCTAACTACCATTTTGATTGATCCACATAACTCTTTTACAACCTCTTAAGTAAATTTTCCAACATTAACCCAATATACAAGCAACTAAGACACATGCTTCTAATTACATTAATATTGAACAGATCAATTTTAATCCAACCCCGTAACTCACTTTCATTCAAATCTTAGCAATTAGTTGCTCAACTCCTGCTAGAGACCATGTAAAGCAGGCAGATTCAACTGGTAAGCAAAGTATAGATTGAGAGTTTTTTTGTACCGAGAGATGAAGTGGACATTAAATGTCAACCAGTGTAAGTAGGGAATTCTTTATTCTGAAGGGCTTGGAAGAACTTACCAGCACAAAAGCAATTTCAAGTAGGCTGATGTAAACATTTTTTAACGTTCCCCGGTAACAGACAACACAAAAAACTGGAAACTTTTGTAAACAGAATTTAAGATTCCAAGAAGACCGAGTCACATTGAACAGTAGTAACATCACAGGTGAGAGGATAAGATCTAGATTTGAGCTAAAGTTTAAACAAAGTCACATATAGTCAAAGTAAGGCCTTGTTTGACCCCCATTATTTCCTCATCAAAATAAAAAATATAACCGTTATCCGTCACATCAAGCCACGATATTTGACTTTTTATCTCTTGTGTGGAGCCCATAACGATTATATTTTTCATTTACATTTTTACAATAATATGGCTCAAATGGGGGCTAAGTAGATCTCACTGAAGCCTAATTGCTTTTAGGCACTTAGCAAATTTTGATAAGGATGATGAAGATGAGATCATAAAAAAGTTAGGTTATACAAGGACAACGAAGACAAGAGAACTTAGTATCAAAATATAACCCGGTGATAATTTGCAATTGGATATTATTTATCATCCAATTCTGCTGGTCAATGAAAATTACCAAGATATTTTACATTTAAACTTCCTTTGAATGATATCAATGCAAGTCATTGTTATAACGTTTTAAAATCAAAGAAGTTGTGCAACTATCAGTTTTGAAAACCAACCTAATAGCAATTCTTCAAATGGATATAATACATAAATTTATAAAGATTCCTCTGTCCCATAAAGATAGGTTTACTTTCATTTTTCATCTTTCCCAAATTATAAGCTACTTTCCTTATTGAGATTATAGTTAATTACTTAGTTTTCTAATATACCCCTATTTAATGTATATCGTTATCAACAAATATGAACAAGTCCTATTCAGACCATTATTTAATGTAGGAGTATGTTAGAAAAAATATAAGAAAAACTTATATTTCCAACTATATTAATTACATTTTCTTGATTTATGTAAAATAGAAACAAGCCTATTTTTGTGAGACGTAGAGAGTATCAATAATTTAATAGTGAAGTTTTATGAAGCCAATGACTTTCATAACAATTATAATTGTCAAATAATAATAATAATAATAATAATAATAATAATAATAATAAAAATAAAAAGTCAAATCATCAATTTTAAAAACGATTAAAACAATATTTCCAAGGTGTGACTTTGATATCTGTGTTTCTATTCACTAACCTTTTTTTCTCATTATTCTAGTGACCCTAAAGGGACTCGAACTGGTGACCATTGAAGAGCAAGATCAAGGCCTGACCACTGAGCTATCCCTCCAGATTGGTGAGTTTTTTGAGCCTTATTGTTTATTTTTTATTTAGAAAATAAGAAATAAAATCCAAATGTCTGAACTGGTAAAACCTTGACTGGGCCACAGTTTAACTGGCGGTTGGCCAGGTTGGATAACTGTTTCTAACCAAACAGTTTTTAGTGTATAAAAGGACCAGTTCCCAGTTTTCCAATGAAACCAGCCTATCAGAACCTGTTGTCATTACATTGGCAAATAGAAATAGACCTCCTGAGGAATAATGTGAATATGCTGAGGATTGACATTATACAATATTAACAAAGGCATACAGCAAAGATATAAACTCCTGTGGTAAGCTCAGTCAATTAGACTGTAAATCCTGTAGATGAAATTACAAGGCAGTCTGCAGGCACCATGAATATTTGTTCCAAAATACCTCTAAGGTTTCCTTAACGAACTTGAGTTTGAACACTGGAGGAATTGATGTGTTTGATGTTCGAAATTCAATGTATTGCTCGTATTTTTCATATTATTATTTCTAGTTCTGTTGTGTATTTTATATAGTTACACTAAAAACGTTTCAGGGTTTTAAGGGTTAATTTGTTATTCAGCACTCTTTGTTTTGGTCATATAGGATGCTGGCATGAAAAGTTTAAAATTCAGGCTTAGTGTCTTAAGACTCCTCAATGAATACTTCAACTCCAATCTTATTTAGGGACTTGTTTTTGGTCTAAACCAAAGTGACTAATGCTACTCAATCTAATAATTCTACAACTATTATCTTCCCTCCTCACACTCCTTCCAGCCTCTACTTTGTTATGGCTGAGGCTCGTTATTCGTTTTCTCCCTTAATCTCATCAATCTTCTCTAACTATAGTATCTTCATTCTTATTCTTTCTAATGTCTTTTAACCTTGACAACAAAGAATTATTTGTAGCTGGAATTCTATCTTTCTCTATTCTTCACTCTGCAGTTTAAGAAACTTGATAACAAATATTAGTTGGGATCTTTCTCTAAAACTATCAAATACACTCACCTCTTGCTCAATGAGTATCG
Organism: Olea europaea var. sylvestris; assembly: GCF_002742605.1. NCBI lineage: Eukaryota > Viridiplantae > Streptophyta > Magnoliopsida > Lamiales > Oleaceae > Olea > Olea europaea. The sequence continues at coordinate 31,316,599 of NC_036251.1, forward strand.
TCTGAAGTGTATTGTTCGATATCTTTATCTTTTTCTCTGTCTTTTTCATCCAAGAATATAAAGTCTAGAGGTTATTGAGTTGTACGAAAATCAACTTATGCTAAATATATCTAACCTTGTTTACATTTAATTCCCTATTTATATCGATTTTATTTTATTTTATTTTTAATGCTAGCATCGTAATACTACATTCAGTAATATTTATGATTTCCTACATTGCAGTTTCATCTTTGAGTTAACATGGTTGTGTTATCAAATAATGCAATTTGTCGGTTTATGACGGTAATTTGAACTGTTTACTGGTCTCATTAATACCTCAACTCCGAGGTTCTCCAGGCATCCTATAATTACGACCACTTTAACTTTAGGAGTTGAAATCAATGCGAAAATAGTAAATCCCCCAGAACTATGAAAACAATACAAATTACAAGATTTAAACAACTAAGTTACTTAGTGCTACAACCAAGGGATTTAACAATTTATTCAGGACATACCACCACCAAGCGCAAATTTGCTCATGTAGCGCTGTAGTACTACAGCTGAGTATCATAAAAGTAAAACATACATCTTTGTCTGTGATTGTTTGGTATTGATTTTAAGTGCTTAAAAAATATGATTCCTATGGAATGTTTGGATAATAAGTGAGTAGTTAGCCAATGATCCTACGGAACATGTGGATAAAAAATATGTTTGTCAAGCTTAAATTATTATTTAAACTTTGCCAAAGATGCCTCCAACAACCAGAAATCAAAATTGATTAATAAATCCAACAAGTTCACTCAAAATTTTACAACACCCAGGTTTTGAAACCCTCAACAAAGCAAAGATGTGATCATCCAATTAGTGACTTTATTCAAAATTCAAATATCAACGGCGAGTGCACATAAGCAATATAACTCAGCACCGAATCCCAGCTCTGAGCTTCTAATTGCTTGCAAGCAGATAGACAACTCATTTCATAAAACCCAATAACAATCAACTTATAGAACAAGATATCTAAAAAATTATTAACCGAAACTTGAAATTAGAAAGTCAAAAGAATGATAACAAAAAAAAAAAAAATACCAAATCTCGTAATCTCTGTAATAAACGCAATTAAAATTCAAGTGCTGAAACAGATCTTATTGTTCCACCAAGAAAAAGACAAGTCAACCAGAATTTATATTTACAGCAAAAATTAATGAATTTGAGCAAGCTTCTTATTGAGGAAACCAGAAAATTATATCCATGGGGAAAGAAAAGAAAAGAAAAGAAAAGGTACCTGTTGAATTATTGATAGAATTGTGGGGTTTTTGAGTTTTTGTTGATCGGATAATAACAAGTGATTCGCATATCTTATTTTATATTTTAAAATACGCGTACATTGGCGGTTATCACGTGCGGTGCACGTGAAGCACGTGAAGCAAGAAAATTTTTTGAGAGTCATTGAACTTTTGTTTTCATTATAATTTAGGCACTTTCGTCAACGTAGTAATAAGAAACCGATCATGCCATAATCTAACTTCGTAAAATTGTGAGATATGCTTTCTCTATAAAAATGCACTTTGGAAGCACAATTTTTTTCAATAATATGTTCTTTTGCATAGATTCTCAATTAAAATAATATTATAATATAAACATAAACGTATGGTTCCAGAACAAATTGACTGCAATTCAATTCTCTAGGTTCAAAAACATAAAATAATATAACTTTTAAACCCAGGACGAACCCTCCTATACTGCCAAAAGAACTCAACATAACCTCGCAACATTAAAAACAGAAATGTATGTTCATTAAATAAATAAAACACGAGCCCAACCAAGAACAAGAAGTCACAGTCGGGTTCATTAGAGTCTCGGTCTGCATCATGTGCTTAATGAATTTTTCATAAGGAACCATTATTTTTCTTAGCCATAACAACATTTTTGTTGATTCAATAAGATGAATTGCTTAATTTGATATGAAACGGAAAGTTCAAATACTAACTTTAAAGGGAAAAAGAATTAGTGACCAGAATGAACCAACTTATAATTTGGATGACTAGTAGGGTTATTGGGGGTAAATAGTAAATAATAATGTTAGTAAATTCATCCAAACGTTGACCCTAAAAAAACGTAGTAAGTTGCAGTAATAAAAAAAAGAATAATACTATTTGCAGTGAAAACTACCGACAGTCGTCTTATGTAGCGTACAATTGACGATTTTTCATTTGATATATAATTCAAAAAATAATTACCATATCTATGTATCAAATACCAAATTATCAAATGTATGCCACATAGGGCGACTACTAACAGTTTTCACTCTGAATAACATTACTCATAAAAAAATTGTGGTGAATTGAGGTGAACCAATCGGTTATCTCCATTTTGGCCTCTATTATTTCCCATTAAATTATAATTTATTTTTCTCTTTCGTCTTATCAACTTTACATTTTTCAGTAAAATAATAATAAAAATAAATTTAAAAAAATAAATTCCTTTTTAACTACACAATCTACAAAAAATTACTATTTCTCACGTTATAATGTGGAATAACAAGAGCTAAACTAGGGCTTAGTGTAAACCAGCCGATTCTTTGTGTGAAATCATCTGTTTAACTTTGTTTTAAAAGTTTACTCATTTTTATTTATTTTTTACATTTTTTATTTATTTTTATTTTTTTTACTGTTTTAAGCCGATTCTTGATTTTTTTCTTTTATGCCAGCCCATTTGATTCAATTTAAGAGCGGTATTCAAGTTATTATTCATATACGTCATAATTAATTTTTCGGAATTTTAATTAGGCTAAAAGTTGCTATTAAATCATTGAATTGCAAGTAGGTGGTTTCATATTGAATTATGCATTGATATAAAAACACTAGGACATTTGAAAGATTAAACATGGATAACAATATTGAAAATTCTTAAATAATTACCTCAAAATTTTTAGAAAGTGTTTATTGAAAATAGGGAAAGTTGCAGCAGTGGTCCCTAACCTTTTCATTTTTTACAAACTTTACCCTAACTTTTATTTTGTGTCAACGGAAGTTCCTAACCTTTCATAAATATGTACTTGAGGTCCATTTAGAAGGAAACTGTTCAAAACACAGTTAGTTGACCCAAAAAATTAAAGAATCAATATTCAATAAAATCGTCCAAAAAGGTATCAACATCCAATAAAATCGTTACGGTAGCAAACAGTTTAAGGAATTTTTCCGATCAACTGATAGTGTTTTGCTCGGTTTCCACCCAAATGGACCTCAAGTGTGTATTTATGAAAGGTTATGGACCTTCGTTGGCATAAAATAAAGGTTAGGGTAAAGTCCGCAAAAAATGAAAATGTTCGGAATCGTTGCTACAATTTTCCCTTGAAAATACTCTTGCTCGCTCGATGGCATGTAGATAAAAATAGAATTTGAAGTTAAAGAGTCATCGACAGTGTATGCTTACCAAGTGGAATGATTTGCAATTGAGGATGGGGTTGAAAATTTATGAGAGTCGTTGATTGAATATTTCTACACGTGAATTTGACTGTTGCAATGCATAGCTACCATTAATAGGGAGCTCTCTTGCTGTCACTTTCTTCGTTGTTAACTTCTTTTTCCATCTATTAACATATTTTCTTCATTGTTTTAGTAGATATCATTGATTGTCCATTTCCGTTCAAAAACAATTAAACAATCCATTGAATGTTTACAAGTTCTTTGTTCTCTAAGCTTTTTCTTTGTGTTTATTTTCTTTCTCTAAAGGCATAAAGAATATAATTTGGAGTAGTTGTTACATTCTTCCAAGTTCAAACTCCACTTCACAAGACTCATTCGCACAATTTTAAAGGAAAAATACCACATCCATCCCATAAAGATAGATTTACTTTCCCTTTTCATATATCCATAATCATAAGCCACTTTTTTTGTTAAGAGTATAATTAATTTTTTAATATACTCTTATTAATATATATTGTTGTCAACAAATATCAATTATTTTTATTTAGACCCTTATTTAATATAGGGATTTATTAAGCAAAAATTAATATTTTCAATTATGTTAATTACATTTTCTTGACATATATGAAAACAAAAACAAGTCTATCTTCGTTGAACGAAAAAATTATTTGACAAATTATATCACTTATCATATCAATGTATTAGGAGCGTCACAAGCGTATATTTGTTGATTCCTTTCTTTTCTTGTAACAACTGCATTTTATTACAAACTTGTTTATTACTTCGATCGACCAAATAAAATGAAATATAAGCCAACAGTTCTTAACTTCATGTAGAATAATATATTTTAACACAAAAGCTTCTGATTTCCACACGAACAAATATTAACTTACAAAATAGACGTAATATACGAGACGACTATCTTGCACTGAAAATAGGTTCGGCGTCGACAGTTGGCTGAGTTCTCCGAGTATATTTGAGAAGTATAGCTTCTGCAGAAAGTCCTGGCACTCTTAGATCCCTATAAAATGACATCATCAACAACAATTAGGAGAAGCTGCTTATATAAAGTATGTACAAATACTAGACAGATTAGGGCCTTGCTACATATATCCCCCCTCACAAGGTGTCAACCCTGGTGTACAAATAGAAAAACCCGACAGATTATGCAGGTAATACAGAACTTGTTCAAATTAACAGAAACAGACCTGACATATGGCTGTAGATCCTTCCATTCCCACTTTTGCCTCTCCCGGAATAGTATTTTAAAACGCTCAGCAGGGGTTGACGGGAGTGAGGATACGCTGAAATGGTAAATTAGAGTCTCTATCCCTAGCTTTTCTGTTAGAACTTCCCCTTCCAACATGTCAAAACTTGCATGCATACCATCAGGAACCTTTCGTATCCATTCTGCCATAAATTTTTCCACTTTCATCTTACCGCTTTTCAAGATTTCTCTTGCAAAGTGCACACAAATGCGCCTCTCCTCCAACTGCCACACACAACTTCCACCAACATGCTCTTCCACCTTATTACCATAGACTTTCAGGCAATGCATTGCAATATTGCAAGGAAACCCATCTGTTTCTAATGCACGCAGAACTTCATCTTCATTAAGTGCATTAAAGGACCAATCATTCAATATTACGTCATGCAGAAGAATGTTCAGAATCATATCCATGTATTTGTCATCCAAAACTCGCCAGTATCCATAAATTTCAACGGCTGAAAGGGCTTGTAGTCCAGACCTTAGTTCCTCATTGCTAGCTTGTACCTCGTCGACAAGATTGTCCCAGCTGTATAAGCCTGTATTCATTCTCTCATGAGAGATATCCATGTCTGAAGCCTCGTCAAAACTATAAGGATTTTGGGAGAGGAGAAATTTAAGTTTATCTAATTTAGGTGCAACCTCAACAACTTCCATAATGCCTGGTGCAACTTTGAAAACCGCTGCAACCGGTATGGTTATATCATTACATTCTTTCACAGCTTTATCTGAAGGAGGTATAAGTAATACAGAGTTGGATGTCCCCACATATTTAAGGGCATAGGTTTTTGACTGAGTACAAAGAACTGCATCTTCATCAGGCTGTCCTCTTATAGTTACTCTATTGAATAAATAAGAATAAGATGAAAATGACGTATGGATAAACTATAGGATCAAATAAAATAGCCTCAACAAGAATAAAATAAAACTACATACCTTTGCTGAAGGATATCGGGGATGAGAGTTTCGTCAATTTCGAGGAGTGTTATGTCATTGTGGGAACCAAAAAGGGAGTGATAAGCAATAGACATTGTTGAGTTGGGTTGGAGGCCAAGTACTGCTTCCGCACCTCCAGTACTTCGCAGTCCTAGATGTTCCATATCCATATTTCACTTCCTCTTTTCTTTATCAATGAGCACGAGAAGGAAAAAGATTAAAGTGCACAAATTTTCTCCTCCTTTTCTATTTCACATCTCATCCCTCACCTCTGAAAAGAAAAAGATAAAGGAGTAAATCCTTGAAACATGTAATGATAGATAAAAATCTTCCCTTGGTGAAAAATCTTCACAGCGAATAACTAAAACCAGTAAATGCAACTCCTAGCTCCCATCTACACAGATTCACACATCTGATGTTGTCTTCTCGATAGCATTTCTCCAACTCCAGTACCCTAGATCTTGCCATATCAGAAAAGTGCACAGGCACTAGACAGATTAGGTCCTTAATAAAATACCTTAATTTTTTAAATGTTGATCCTTCTAGAATGAAGAAAATGCTCTTATCTTATAATGAATATAAAACAACGATCAATTGCAACTTAAACAAACCAATAAATTACCCAAAAGAAGAAGTTCATTTTTCAATTTAGGAGAGTGTCCATGATAGGCTGACCTGATCCACCTCAACCCAATGTAAGTTTTAAGTTTATTGAGCTTAATTTTTTACAAGTTATGTTTTCTTGTGAAAAATAACCCTACATTGTAAGAACACAATTCAATTTATTCTTAGAATGTTCAATTTGGCCATCAAACGGCCACACCATTGGTGTCTTTTTCGCATTGTAGATACAAACACACAAATAACAACTTAAAGCCTAAAAGGGCAGCATCACAAGTGAACATAGTAAAGTTAGTAAATTGACTAGATAATATGACTTGAATGAATTGTTAAAACGCAAAAGAATACAAGATTCGTGGAATAAATATTTGAATTGCTATATTTTCAAACATTTTCGTAATCTGTCTTTCAATTTTTTATTTTTGGCCTTATCATGCCGACATGGTTTACTTTTTACCAGATTTTCGAATATAAGATCCCCAGTTCCTTCTAAAATAAACATGTGTTTTTGTCTTCCAATAATTGTATCCAGTTTTCCTGATTGATGAATGCTTCAAAGAGCATCATCTCTCCCACTTAATGTAATATTACTTCAGAAACCAAAAGTTACTAAAAAGAAGTTGTTAATTAATTTGCTCACTAGCTTTTTTTCATTTATGAACTTACAAATTTTAGATTAATGAACTTACAATACGGCCAATTCCATAAATGATACCGTAAGAAAGAATAAAGTTTAAAAAAACAAAATAATAAAGAACGATAAACAAAAAATTTCCCTGTTTCTAGTGTACAGAACCAATTTGCACAGAAAAAAATAATCCCAAATAATTATAACCCTAAAACTAACTAGAAGCAGGACAAGCAAGTCCTCCAACAGATCAGTAAAAGAATTCAGAATTACAAATACTAAAAATGAAGAAGATGAAGAAGTCTATTCCAATGGCAATAAATTCAGGTCGTAAATCAAATCAAAGAGGATAAAAACAAATTCACGATAAAGAAAACCAAAAGAAGTTTTTAGGAAATCTATGAAATTACCTCAATAACGCCAGTGCTTACGAGACCCCATTTTCGGTGTGGATTTAGCGTTGAAATGGAGGGAAAATGGAAATACGGCGGACTTTGGAGGGATTATGATTTTCTAGTGGTTTTTTAGCCTAAAAAATCTGGAGGGAAATGGGCACGTAGAAAATTATCCTAGCCCTGTTTGGGCTCGCTTTTTCAAAATATATATTTTTTTCTTTTCTTTTTAATTAAATATTTTGTAATAAGATAATATTACACGTAAATTTAATTTTTTTTTAATCACACGTTCTTAGAAAAATTACTATTCAAAAATGAATAATGTTATTTGTATATAATAAAATTACAAAATTGTTTACATATAGATGAAATGTCAAAAGTGGATTGGAGAAGTTTTTTTTTTTAGTTGAAGAAATTATGATCCAATCATATTTCATCACATTATATATATGTAAATCATCGTGCATATGTAGCACAACTGATTTCAAAATACATTTTTTTCTCAAAATATAATTTTATAGGAGTCCAAACAATGGCCAGATTTCATTGGACGAACGAATTATTATTAATGACATTGGTGGATTTATTTATTTATAAATCAACTATATTAAGAGTTTGTTTGGGAGTGATTTTGAGAATTGATTTTTTGACTGTTACAAGAAAAGTGAAATCTACCTGTGAGAGAAGAAATCAAATATGACAGTTGGAATAATGAAATAACAATCAAAAAATCAATTTTTTTGGAAAAAAAATTACTCCCAAACAAACTCTAAACCTTTTGGCCATTATTTGATAATTCCTTTTTATATACTTGTTTTCAACCCACACATTTACACAATAAAATATTCTGCACATAAATTCAAAATTTTTTGGTTAATGATAATGAATAAAGTTGGACGAACAGGGTCAATGACCACCATTATTGATAGGGATTTAAATGCGTTGACATGTCCTCTTGAATTGTTAGAACAGTCCCGCTACACGAACAAGGACTGAAAACAGGACTAAGTTCCAGACTCATGTGGCAACATTTGAAAAAATATAAAATAATAATTTGCTCATTGCTCGCACGTGAGGCACCATTGGTATTCCATTTCCCCCCAAATATTACCCCTTCCATCTTCACCCATTTCGACGATCAGTCGAAGGTAACGCCGTGACTCCGGCAGCACTTCCACCGACGGTTTCGCCACCTCACGTTTCAACATCTCCCGCCACACCTTGGTGGAAGGTTCAGTCGTCGCTCCGACAGCTCATTCGTGAAAGGTTTCGCCAACACACACATGAAGATCTCTAGCCGGCGACGAACATCAAACCACATCTAAGAATCTTGTTTTCTTTAGGGTTGTGTTCAATGCGGTTGAATTTGTTAGAAATAATGTTACTCCACCAAAGATGAGAACGAATTACAAATAGAAAAATTATCGAAAGAAGTATAGGAGATGAACAAATGGCAAAGGATATATGAAGAACTTTGAAGGCTCAAACACAATATTTGATTGTTGTCCTCAAACGAATTTTGCCCCCACTATTTTGGTGTTTAAAGGGTGATCCGGCAAAAGGTTTGAAGGATTAATCAAGTCTTATAGAGATTCAAACACTAAACACTTGTTTGAATCTCTAAAACTTAAGAACACAAAGAAAAGATGAATATGAGAGGGTATTTTATCTTTTGGATTTGATCTCAAGAAGGATCAATATAATAAGTGTTTTTTCAACATTTTCAATGACCCAAGATCACCTATTTATAGCCAAGTAGTATAGCTTTACGAAGTGGTGCACCTTATGGATGAAAAGCCACCAAAAAATCAACAAAAAACGACCCAACGGTCGTTTTTTCTGTACCATGCGGAAAAGCCACCAAAAAATCAACAAAAAACGACCCAAC
>NC_036251.1:31337437-31342060 GCF_002742605.1 Olea europaea var. sylvestris
CAAATTATATCACTTATCATATCAATGTATTAGGAGCGTCACAAGGCTATATTTGTGATTCCTTTCTTTTCTTGTAAAAACTGCATTTTATTACAAACTTGTTTATTACTTCGATCGACCAAATAAAATGAAATATAAGCCAACAGTTCTTAACTTCATGTAGAATAATATATTTTAACACAAAAGCTTCTGATTTCCACACGAACAAATATTAACTTACAAAATAGACGTAATATACGAGACGACTATCTTGCACTGAAAATAGGTTCGGCGTCGACAGTTGGCTGAGTTCTCCGAGTATATTTGAGAAGTATAGCTTCTGCAGAAAGTCCTGGCACTCTTAGATCCCTATAAAATGACATCATCAACAACAATTAGGAGAAGCTGCTTATATAAAGTATGTACAAATACTAGACAGATTAGGGCCTTGCTACATATATACCCCCTCACAAGGTGTCAACCCTGGTGTACAAATAGAAAAACCCGACAGATTATGCAAGTAATACAGAACTTGTTCAAATTAACAGAAACAGACCTGACATATGGCTGTAGATCCTTCCATTCCCACTTTTGCCTCTCCCGGAATAGTATTTTAAAACGCTCAGCAGGGGTTGACGGGAGTGAGGATACGCTGAAATGGTAAATTAGAGTCTCTATCCCTAGCTTTTCTGTTAGAACTTCCCCTTCCAACATGTCAAAACTTGCATGCATACCATCAGGAACCTTTCGTATCCATTCTGCCATAAATTTTTCCACTTTCATCTTACCGCTTTTCAAGATTTCTCTTGCAAAGTGCACACAAATGCGCCTCTCCTCCAACTGCCACACACAACTTCCACCAACATGCTCTTCCACCTTATTACCATAGACTTTCAGGCAATGCATTGCAATATTGCAAGGAAACCCATCTGTTTCTAATGCACGCAGAACTTCATCTTCATTAAGTGCATTAAAGGACCAATCATTCAATATTACGTCATGCAGAAGAATGTTCAGAATCATATCCATGTATTTGTCATCCAAAACTCGCCAGTATCCATAAATTTCAACGGCTGAAAGGGCTTGTAGTCCAGACCTTAGTTCCTCATTGCTAGCTTGTACCTCGTCGACAAGATTGTCCCAGCTGTATAAGCCTGTATTCATTCTCTCATGAGAGATATCCATGTCTGAAGCCTCGTCAAAACTATAAGGATTTTGGGAGAGGAGAAATTTAAGTTTATCTAATTTAGGTGCAACCTCAACAACTTCCATAATGCCTGGTGCAACTTTGAAAACCGCTGCAACCGGTATGGTTATATCATTACATTCTTTCACAGCTTTATCTGAAGGAGGTATAAGTAATACAGAGTTGGATGTCCCCACATATTTAAGGGCATAGGTTTTTGACTGAGTACAAAGAACTGCATCTTCATCAGGCTGTCCTCTTATAGTTACTCTATTGAATAAATAAGAATAAGATGAAAATGACGTATGGATAAACTATAGGATCAAATAAAATAGCCTCAACAAGAATAAAATAAAACTACATACCTTTGCTGAAGGATATCGGGGATGAGAGTTTCGTCAATTTCGAGGAGTGTTATGTCATTGTGGGAACCAAAAAGGGAGTGATAAGCAATAGACATTGTTGAGTTGGGTTGGAGGCCAAGTACTGCTTCCGCACCTCCAGTACTTCGCAGTCCTAGATGTTCCATATCCATATTTCACTTCCTCTTTTCTTTATCAATGAGCACGAGAAGGAAAAAGATTAAAGTGCACAAATTTTCTCCTCCTTTTCTATTTCACATCTCATCCCTCACCTCTGAAAAGAAAAAGATAAAGGAGTAAATCCTTGAAACATGTAATGATAGATAAAAATCTTCCCTTGGTGAAAAATCTTCACAGCGAATAACTAAAACCAGTAAATGCAACTCCTAGCTCCCATCTACACAGATTCACACATCTGATGTTGTCTTCTCGATAGCATTTCTCCAACTCCAGTACCCTAGATCTTGCCATATCAGAAAAGTGCACAGGCACTAGACAGATTAGGTCCTTAATAAAATACCTTAATTTTTTAAATGTTGATCCTTCTAGAATGAAGAAAATGCTCTTATCTTATAATGAATATAAAACAACGATCAATTGCAACTTAAACAAACCAATAAATTACCCAAAAGAAGAAGTTCATTTTTCAATTTAGGAGAGTGTCCATGATAGGCTGACCTGATCCACCTCAACCCAATGTAAGTTTTAAGTTTATTGAGCTTAATTTTTTACAAGTTATGTTTTCTTGTGAAAAATAACCCTACATTGTAAGAACACAATTCAATTTATTCTTAGAATGTTCAATTTGGCCATCAAACGGCCACACCATTGGTGTCTTTTTCGCATTGTAGATACAAACACACAAATAACAACTTAAAGCCTAAAAGGGCAGCATCACAAGTGAACATAGTAAAGTTAGTAAATTGACTAGATAATATGACTTGAATGAATTGTTAAAACGCAAAAGAATACAAGATTCGTGGAATAAATATTTGAATTGCTATATTTTCAAACATTTTCGTAATCTGTCTTTCAATTTTTTATTTTTGGCCTTATCATGCCGACATGGTTTACTTTTTACCAGATTTTCGAATATAAGATCCCCAGTTCCTTCTAAAATAAACATGTGTTTTTGTCTTCCAATAATTGTATCCAGTTTTCCTGATTGATGAATGCTTCAAAGAGCATCATCTCTCCCACTTAATGTAATATTACTTCAGAAACCAAAAGTTACTAAAAAGAAGTTGTTAATTAATTTGCGCACTAGCTTTTTTTCATTTATGAACTTACAAATTTTAGATTAATGAACTTACAATACGGCCAATTCCATAAATGATACCGTGAGAAAGAATAAAGTTTAAAAAAACAAAATAATAAAGAACGATAAACAAAAAATTTCCCTGTTTCTAGTGTACAGAACCAATTTGCACAGAAAAAAATAATCCCAAATAATTATAACCCTAAAACTAACTAGAAGCAGGACAAGCAAGTCCTCCAACAGATCAGTAAAAGAATTCAGAATTACAAATACTAAAAATGAAGAAGATGAAGAAGTCTATTCCAATGGCAATAAATTCAGGTCGTAAATCAAATCAAAGAGGATAAAAACAAATTCACGATAAAGAAAACCAAAAGAAGTTTTTAGGAAATCTATGAAATTACCTCAATAACGCCAGTGCTTACGAGACCCCATTTTCGGTGTGGATTTAGCGTTGAAATGGAGGGAAAATGGAAATACGGCGGACTTTGGAGGGATTATGATTTTCTAGTGGTTTTTTAGCCTAAAAAATCTGGAGGGAAATGGGCACGTAGAAAATTATCCTAGCCCTGTTTGGGCTCGCTTTTTCAAAATATATATTTTTTTCTTTTCTTTTTAATTAAATATTTTGTAATAAGATAATATTACACGTAAATTTAATTTTTTTTTAATCACACGTTCTTAGAAAAATTACTATTCAAAAATGAATAATGTTATTTGTATATAATAAAATTACAAAATTGTTTACATATAGATGAAATGTCAAAAGTGGATTGGAGAAGTTTTTTTTTTTAGTTGAAGAAATTATGATCCAATCATATTTCATCACATTATATATATGTAAATCATCGTGCATATGTAGCACAACTGATTTCAAAATACATTTTTTTCTCAAAATATAATTTTATAGGAGTCCAAACAATGGCCAGATTTCATTGGACGAACGAATTATTATTAATGACATTGGTGGATTTATTTATTTATAAATCAACTATATTAAGAGTTTGTTTGGGAGTGATTTTGAGAATTGATTTTTTGACTGTTACAAGAAAAGTGAAATCCACATGTGAGAGAAGAAATCAAATATGACAGTTGGAATAATGAAATAACAATCAAAAAATCAATTTTTTTGGAAAAAAAATTACTCCCAAACAAACTCTAAACCTTTTGGCCATTATTTGATAATTCCTTTTTATATACTTGTTTTCAACCCACACATTTACACAATAAAATATTCTGCACATAAATTCAAAATTTTTTGGTTAATGATAATGAATAAAGTTGGACGAACAGGGTCAATGACCACCATTATTGATAGGGATTTAAATGCGTTGACATGTCCTCTTGAATTGTTAGAACAGTCCCGCTACACGAACAAGGACTGAAAACAGGACTAAGTTCCAGACTCATGTGGCAACATTTGAAAAAATATAAAATAATAATTTGCTCATTGCTCGCACGTGAGGCACCATTGGTATTCCATTTCCCCCCAAATATTACCCCTTCCATCTTCACCCATTTCGACGATCAGTCGAAGGTAACGCCGTGACTCCGGCAGCACTTCCACCGACGGTTTCGCCACCTCACGTTTCAACATCTCCCGCCACACCTTGGTGGAAGGTTCAGTCGTCGCTCCGACAGCTCATTCGTGAAAGGTTTCGCCAACACACACATGAAGATCTCTAGCCGGCGACGAACATCAAACCACATCTAAGAATCTTGTTTTCTTTAGGGTTGTGTTCAATGCGGTTGAATTTGTTAGAAATAATGTTACTCCACCAAAGATGAGAACGAATTACAAATAGAAAAATTATCGAAAGAAGTATAGGAGATGAACA
>NC_036251.1:31347791-31387693 GCF_002742605.1 Olea europaea var. sylvestris
TGTATTCATTCAAGGTTATCAAGTAATTGCTGGTAGCACAAGTGCCTCTAATTCTCATCCTTCCATTCATTATGGCCACCTTAATCTCCATTATCTGCCTCTACCGTGCAAAGGATTGGAGGATATAACCTTAACTTACCTTCACAAGTGGCTACATCTTCATACAGAATCTTAACTTCTTCACATACAACAGCTAGCACCTGTTCCACCAACACGCTTTCAATTGTACCAGCCGCAACGAAGGGAAGCCATTCTTGATTCTAATACAAGGTATCAAAACCTTCCAAACATGAGACTTCTTCTAGAATATGTAATTGTTTCCTCCCTTTCGGTTTTTATGTTATTTCCTTTTTCATCTCTATCGCTTATGTTTCTGCAGTAATCGCTATATTGTTTGCTAAATGTGTTTGAGTTTTATGAACTAAAAATTGTGATATTTACTTTATCCGTTTGCTATCGACTGACATTTGCGAGAAATGACCAAGCTAAACATTTCGAGCTATCGTGAAGCTGGAGTATTCATTGATCAGCACCGAGATATGCGTCTCGATGTAGATCGTATGACTTGTGAGGCTAGGCAGCTATGCTTGTACTTATTATGGCCTATTACTTCGAAGATTGCTCCATGCTACCAAAACCTTGCTCCTTGTTTCAAGGATGTAGACCAATGGTGCAATTTGATTAGATAGCGGAGAGGGGTTTATGAATGGTTGTTTCCTCATACAGTCCAAGCTCGTGATGTGATATTATCATATTACCCGCCATTTTTGAGAGTTCTAACATTTTATTAATTACAGGAGCTTCTCGCACTAGTAGAACAGATTCGCATTGTAGACACGGGACTTTCTGAAGAAGAAATTTAAAAAAGTTTGAAAACAAGAACTTTCTCCTCGTTGGCTACATATTTTAATCACAAAAAGGCAGCACGGGTAGAGCAGCAAAGTAATTCTGTGTCATATCCTTTAATCTTTTGATATTTGAAGTGATGCAACAGTGAAAATCTATTAGACTTGTACACAGATTTCAGATTATATATCGTTCTCTCTTCTGGGATATCTGCTTTGAGTCTTGATGTTTCGTATATTATATGAAAAAAAGATTTATATTCTTGCAAGTACCGTTGGATTATGCTAAATAGAGGACTAACGACTTGCATTTTCTGTTTGCTAGGGCTTTTGTAGGTTGATTTTCGGGATCAAGAAAACATTGAAAATCTTAACAGTGGGCACGAATATAATGTAGATTGCATAAAGAAATGGCTGCTCATAAAGAAACTTGTCCCATATGCAAATCCAAAGCATTGAAATAGAGAAGATGATGGTAATTGGAAGAAAATTTTACTTCAAAATTAGGAATATAAGACTTTTTTCTTCTGATTGTAAACATATTCTGTGTACATTGTAAAGATAGTCATGTCGACACGTTTGAAACATTTTCTCCTCTCTTGAAATGCATAGACTCGTTTATTCGCGTATGAGTATGCTTTTGCTTAATTTGCTTTGGGATCTATCCAGCAGTTGAATGTTAAATCAAATCTTCTTAAAAGGTTTGAATGTGGCATTAGTTTGTTCTTTTAAAACCCTTGTCAAGTTAATGAATATTTAGCATAACTCGATGTACCAAAACTACAATACCAAATCAATTGTAATGTGAAATAGACACAATGTACTAGAGGTGGCAAACAGGCTTGGCTCATCCTAGCTCGTTCCATGGCAGTTCGAGCTTTTTTTGAGATGAGTCATGGACCGAGACAAGATCACATTTTTTCACGATCCGACTCATTTGGGCTCATGGGTTGGCTCATTTTTGGAATTTTCTATTAATTTCTTACAAAAATTGCTCATTTTTCGATTTATTCTATTAAATTATTTAAAAAAGAGCCGGCTTGTGGGGCTCATGAGCCAAAGTGTTGAGCCATGAGATTTGAGCAAGAACTGAGCTCGGCTCAGTCCTAGTTGTCTACGGGCCAAGTTGACTCATCTTATTTTCACCCCTATAATGTACTCATACTCCAATAGCTTGTCAATTAAAAACTTGAATATCGAAAGCTAGACAATGTATGAAAAAATATAACCTCAAAACATTGAACTACTAATATCTTTCAATGCAACATACCAAGCATACATTAATTGAGTAGATAGTGACAACAAAGAGAGCAACAAAACTGCAATATATCATTCAATCTGCAACTTGGGACTAGAAAGAGCAGCAAGCAACCTTCGATACATCATCCTTTGTATTAACCTTCATCATTTGTTCTTTAGGCAAAGCTGAAGGATCATCTCTAATTTCAATTACTTTGATTGAGTAGTTCTGTGAAAGCATTATCAACATTCAAAGAATCGAGCACAAAGGTCTCCATAACATATGTTTTCTCCCTCTCGGCAAAACCTGTGCCACCCTCGATGGATACAACATGAAGGGGACGTAAATCTACTTCGTTGCCCGCTATCATGACCATAATGTTTTGGTCAGTATGATCTCGAAGTTCTGTTAACCATCTTTCAACATTCTCGAATGTGACATTCCGTGTAACATCATAAACAAGCAATAATTCTTTTTTTCTCATACTCATTTTCAACCACATATTCTATCAATAAAATAATTTGCATATAAACCCAAAACTTTTCCTTACTTTTAACTACACATTCTCCCAAAAATCGTTGTTGCAAAATTCATTTTAACAAAAAAGGGGCTCAAACAAGAGCTTAAACAATTTATCAACACTTCCTAAACACGCTCTTGTGGTGTGGTGATAAGTGCATTTTTACACACTTATTTTGTCACAAAACATGACAAAGTGCTGACAAAGTATTTGAATATGGCTTAATTCTTTATAATTTTGTTTTATAGGACTATATTGATAGATACGGTGGAATTCAATAGAAAAGAAACGAAAAAGGACTAAAATGAAAGAAAACAAAAGTTCAGGGACCAAAAATGTAAATAACCAAAAGATGACTCGAAAGTATAACCGAGAAAGTAAATGAGCTAAGTAACAATTTGTTGAAGAAATGAAGTTTTGTAAGATAAAGAAATGGAAAAAAAGGCCGAGATATGGAAAAGCATTGTTTGGGGACTAAAGCAGCAAGTTTGGAACTTGATACGTGCCATACGGTCGCATGGTAGAAACTAGAGCTAGACAAAATTCTCGAACCTAACCGACCAAATTGAACCGAACGATTTTTCTTAAGTTAAATACCCGAATGAGTATCTGAATCGAGAACTAATGGGTTTGGTTCAGTTCTCGATTTCTAGATCCAGAATCAAATTTCTCTAATTTTTTAATTAATTTATTTTAAATAAGCCAAATTATTTTATTTTTCGAAATAATTTTACTTACTAGTTAATTTAGTTCAAACCTAAAAATATGATTTCTCTATTTTGTAATTTTCGGTTCAATGTCAACTTAATCAAATTGATCTAAATTTTATTCAAATCTATTACTCTACTGTAATATCATTTCTACCGTTCAAGAGAAATCAAATTGAAGATCGACAATGCCTCTCTTAATTATTTTGAACTCGCTATCCTCATCTTTCTGTAATTTTAACAATTAAATTTATGAAGAACTCAGCAAAGAGAGACTCAAAAGACATATAAGATTGGATCATGTTATTTTGTAAGATTTAAGATTGAACATATCATTAGTTAAATTAATGTCATTTTCTAAATATTAAAAAATTTAATTATAATACGGAATTTGGGAACCGAACGGAATGGAACCGAACACGAACGGTTCCATAATTAAATTTGGATTTGACGGTTGCACTTACTAAATACCTGAAAATTTTGGATCCGATTCGATTCTCGTTAGAATCGAACCAAACCATGTCCAACCCTAACGAAAACTGTCATGCGATCGCACCACCTAATTCAGAGATTCCAGGGAGGCTAACTTGTTGATCCATGCGGTCGCATGGTATTATTCTAACACAAAAATTTCAGTTTCCTTGTTCAAGTAAACTTTCTACGAAAACCAATCGAGGAACCTATATAAAAACCCTTAGGCCGTCAAATTGATAGGGGGGACACATTGGAAGACATTAAAGCATAGTTTGAAGAAGATTTTGAGCCATAAACACAAGAGAAACACAAAGATCAACAGATTATGTGAAGATTCAAGGAGAATATTAAACTGTTGATGTCGTTTCTTCAAATTTCTTTGTGTTTTATTACATTTCCCATTTTAAGCTAGATCATTTTATACTAGAAGAATGATGAACCATGTATTGTAATCTTATGATTTTTAGTTTCGCATTATTGAAATTAAAACACGTTGTGCAAATTTGAATGGTTTATATGCAATTATTTTCCTTCATAATTATGTGCACGCGATTGTGTGAGTTTGGTGGCTTATTTCATACATTCAAGAGAAGGAAAATAGGTTCAACAGGGTATAAACCATTGTAGGGTCCGATAGGAGATAAAAATATACCGCTATGCCCTGCGTGAATTCTAAGTGTTCACAAAACCCCATGCATTCTCGTATGTTAGCATTCGTCATATAAATATAGTCGGGTCGTATATGAGAGTAAGTTCAACATTACTCGAGAGATATTATTGGATAGAATATGAACATTGATTCTTCAAAACTTCAAGCATATTATCAATTTATACAACTAAGGGTAAAAATGAAATCGTTGCATGGGGATTAGTGATCCTAGTGTGCCATTCATTCATTCAATTTAACAAACTTGCACGTCAAACATCACTTTGCATTCTAATTTGATTTAATTCATTTATATTTGCATACATAATTTAGTTTAGATATAGTTAAGTTACAAATATCATGTTTGAAAATTTGATTTCGGTTAAGGCATAAATATGTAAAATTAAGCTAATTCAATCTCTGTGGAATGATATTCGGAATTCTTCATTCCACTTTATTACTTGTTATGAACCGTATACTTGCGGAGTTTAATTCGAAATAATATTTTCGTGAACAAATTTTGGGCGCCATTGCTGAGGATTGAGTGTTAGCTTAATCTTATTTACTTTGCCACTAATTTGATCATTTATTTTATTTTATTTATTTAGTTATTTTTATTTTATTTTAGTGCCTGAATGCTACTATCTTTTCTCAAGTTTATATGCTAAGATCGACTAGAGGTGAATTGATTCTAGCTAATCCAAAAATCCAGCGCACTTTCGTCGTTTGGTAAGAAAAGCTAGAGAAGCACAACAACAACAACTACAAATGGCTAACGAATAGAACAACCCGATCATTCCAGCCAATGAAGAAGAAGCAGTGGACAAAGGAAACATGCTTGTAGGAGATTTTATGACCCCTCAAATCATTAAAAGCCAATCTAGCATTGTGCATCTACTGTTTGGGCAGTCAAATTTTCAATTGAAGACCAATGTCATATGCCTGTTTTAGAATGGACATCAGTTTCATGGCAAAGCTGAAGAAAACCCATAAACACACGTCTCTCGATTCTTAGAGATGTGCTAACACTTTAGATATCAGGGTATCTCAGATGACGCTATCAGATTGTGGTTGTTCCCACATACCTTGCGAGATAAGGCGGTTGAGTGGCTAGATTCTCAACCAATTGCTAGTATTACCACATGGAATGACTTAACACAAAAATTCTACACCATGTTCTTCCCGCCCTAAAAAATTGTATACCTAAAACATGACATCTCTATTTTCCATCAAGGTGAATCTGAATCTTTCAATGAAGCTTGGAATAGATTCACGAACATGCTTTAGAAGTGTCCATATCACTAGATGAACAAAGGACTTCAGGTCTAGTATTTCTACGCAGGACTACTTCCATCCTTCAAGAGCATGGTTGATTTTTCATCTAACGGGTCACCGTTAACAAAACTATTGACGAAGCATTGAAGTTATTTGAGACAGTGACCACTACCTCAGCTATGTGTACATCAAAATGGGCAGTTCAAAAGAAGACACTGGGTGTGTATAGAGTGGATGTGTATTCAGCCCTATCTACGAAGATTGATTCTTTGTTCCACAAGGTGAAAAGCATATCACAATCAGCAAATGCAGCACAGACTAAGAAGCAAAATTGTAAAGGTTGTGGAGCTGATCATACAACAGTAGAGTGCCCAATTTTAGCACAAGGAATAGAGTAAACAGACTTTGCACAATAGGGATAACGCCAACAAAATAACCCATTTGAGGATACATATAATCCTAGCTAAAAAAAGCACCAAAATTTCTCTTGGAGCAATCAAAATCAGAATAGGCCACAAGATCAATTTCAATAGCAAGAGAAGAAGCTCAGTTGGAATAGATGTTCGAAAAAATCATGGAGAAAATCAATACATGTCAAGAGGCCGGGTGTACATAAGTATACAACACCTTCTGCTAAAGAAGAGACTGTGGAGCATGAGCTTCAAAAAAAAAATTCAGAGACATCACGGGATAAGGCATCCAATCCAATCAACCCTCATAAACCTCCTATTCCATTTCCCCAAAGGTTGAAAAAGCATAAGATGGAGCAACAATACAAGAAATTCCTCGAATTCTTCAAAAAGTTCCATATAAACATCTCGTTCGTTAATGCACTACTTCAAATGCCTAGATATGCCAAGTTTCTAAAGGACATTTTATCGATAAATGCAAGTTTGAGGAACATGAAATGGTGATGCTAATAGAGTACAGTGTAAAAATTCAGAAAAAGGTCCCTCCAAAGTTGAAAGATCTAAGGAGTTTTACTGTACCTTGCACTATTGGTGAATACTATTTTGATAAAGCTCTATGTAATCTTGGTGCAAGCATTAACTTGATGCCTCTTTCTGTTTTTCGGGAAACTCAGATTGGGAGATGCCAAAGCAATTATTGTGATGCTGCAACTAGATTGATCCTTAACACATCCAAGTGGGATAATTGAAGACGTGCTAATCAAGGTGGAAAAGTTTATTTTCCCTGTTGATTTCCTTATTCTGGATATAGAGGAAAACAAGGATGTTCCATTTATCTAGGGCAGATCGTTCCAAGCTACAAGCAGAGCTTTGATAGATATTCAGAAGGGGCAATTAATTCTAAGACTTGGCGAGGAACAAATTTCCTTCAATGTCTTCAAAACTATGAAATTCCCTACTGAGTCAGACAGTTGCTATCAGATTGATGTGATCGAAAATGTGGTGTTGAACATATTTTTGCTTCACAATCCACTAGACTCATGTAAGGTGCGTATTGCAAATTCTCAATCAACGCATTCTGATTTTCTTAAGATTGAGATATGCGCAAGATTCTTGGAGACCAACCCATTTTATACGCGCAAACGCCACTTTGAGGAACTTGGAACAGGACCCACAAAGTCACAACCATCCATTTAGCAAACTCCTAACTTGGAACTCAAGCAACTATCACCTCATCTCAAATATGCTTATCTAGGGGAATCTTGCACACTTCCAATGATTATTTCGAACACAGTCAGCAAGGTGGTGGAAGAAAGATTGTTTCGGGTACTCAGGAAGAATAAAATGACAATTGAATGCTTCACTGTGCATACATAATATTCTCATGGAGGAGAATTTTTAGCCTAGTATAGAGAGATCAGACAGTGCATTGATCAACCCAGTTCAAGTTGTGCCAAAAAAAGGAAGAATCATAGTAATGCAAAACAACAGGAATGAACTAATTCCTACCAAAACAATTACAGGATGGAGAGTTTGCCTTTGCTTTACTTTACATTCAATTTAACAAACTTGCACTTCAAACATCACTTTACATTCTAGTTTCATTTAATTCATTCATGTTTGCACACATAATCTAGTTTAGGTATAGCCAAGTTACAAATATCACCTTTGACAATTTGGTTTCGGTTAAGGTAGAGATAGGTAAAATTAAACTGACTCAATCTCTGTGGGATGACATTCGGAACTCTTCATTCCACTTTATTACTTGTTACAAATCGTACATTTGTAGAGTTTAAATTGAAATAATATTTTCGTGAACATGTGGGTATCTTTTCTAGCTATGTACATGGATTTTAACATAGAGATAATTTGTTATTTACTCGATAGTATGTACAAATATAGTTATTTACACGATAGTATGTACAAGGCTATATTTGGGGGTGAACTGTTGAATTTGGATGGTTTTTTTACATATTTTCATACCAATATGTTTTAAAATGGTCTGTATTATTATTCCAAACGAAAAGTTATATGCTGCAAGTAATGCTAGTAAGCGTTGGCAATTTATCATGGAGTCACATGAAATGAGAGACATGTCTTGTTAAGCCTTAACAAATTATGCATTTTATTGATAACTTGAAAATTAATAATTTATTTTCAATTTTAATTATAAATAGTTATTTATCTTAAAATTGTACTTATAAGAATCTTATTTGCTTTATCATTATACATTTCAAGATCTTGCTGTGATAATGGACAAGTAAGCTTGTTTGGGAGTGATTTTTCGCTACAAAAAATTGATTTTTTAACCGTTATTTCATTATTCGAACCGTAAAATTTGACTTCTTCTCTCACAGGTAGTCCCCACTTTTCTTCTAACAATCACAAAATCAATTCTTAAAATCACTCCGAAACGGGGTCGTAATTATTTTTTAATCACTCATTATATATTTTAGATTAAAAGACATTTACTTGCAAAAAAAATTATAGCCTTGTTCAGTGCAGATTAAAATTAAATTTTTAACAAATTTTGATAAAATTTGATGAAACATGTCGTTAAAAATTATGAATTCTATGAAATATGTAATTAAAATTAAATTTTGACTTTGATTTAAATTAAAATCTAAAATTTAAATATTACACACTATTTCCACAAAATAGTTTTAAAAGTAGACTAAATAATAGACAAAGCATTATTCAAAAAAAATAAAATAATAATAATAATAATAATAATAATAATAATAATAATAATAATAATAATAATAATAATAATAATAATAAGTTGAGCTCCTAAATTGTTAATTCAACATAAGTTTACTATCCATCTACTTAAAATGTTGCACGTCACCATAAATTCACAAATAGAATATTTAATTAATTTTATATTAACAAACCAAGAATAAGGACTTAAAAAGATCCTTTTGACAAGACTTTACGAAGAGAAAAATTGCTTCCAAAATAAATAAAATTAGTTTTAAACATGCTTGAATAATTTTTTAAAAGAGGACCTTGCTAGTTGCTACATTTACACAACGTTGACAAAAAAATTCACATAATGTCTCATGAAATTATAATTTGCCAATTTAAAATACGGTCAGCTTTTTCTTCCAATCATTTCCCTCTAAACCATCTTCTGGACGCTACCTTCTGTATAACCAGCATAATTCTTTCTGAAAGTAATTCACCTAACTAAAGAACTTGTAGGGAAAACTTTTGAAAACTCTATATGAGAAACATAATTAAAAACTTGTCAAACGGCACGTGCCCTAAGTGCTCTTAACGAAGGAAACTAGAGAGCAAACTATGTTATATTCATCAATTGCAACTTAAAAGGGAAATTAATTATTTATTTTCGCATTATAATAAAAACCAACAGAATTCAGTATATGCCTCTGTAAGAAAGAAGAAAGTTCCACATTATTTTCCTTCTCCAAACACTCCGCAGCCTTTACAACAAACTTAAATTCCCGCCCGTAAAGATGGGTAGCTGCTGCTGCTTTGAAAGTTAAAAGCTCCAAATCACCTGTTCATCGTCGCCATAACAATCCATAAAAAGTCGAGCATTGAGCTATAGAATAGAAACTAATAGTAAGAAAACATGATTACCAGAAGCAATATCAGAGGCAAGGATACTATGACTGAAATGGCGATTAAGCCACCATCTGCAACGGAGCCTCCAAGTTTTCCCGGATTCACTGTTGGTAAAAATTTCTGGAATCTGGTTAGAATGATCCAGGTGAATTTGATTTTGCCCATCGTTGCCATTATAACATGCAGACATTCTATCTTCGGCACACTGAGAAAGGTTCAAGAAGCAAGATGCTAACTCCTTCCACACATCACATTTTGCATATGTAGCATCTAAGTGTAATGCTATCATTTCCGCCAGTTTTTCAGTGGCATAGTACCCTGCCATTAAGTATACAAACAACATGGTTTTACCTAAAAGTTAGTTTCAAAAATGTGGTCACCAATTATCTTGTACCAACAATGAATATGGTAAAATAAAGCAGAAGACAACTCAATAGAAATGCCAGATTCCTCAAAAATTCTTTAGCAATGAACCAAGTAACACAATTTCATGGTAAATAAAATGACATAACGTAGGATGCCTAAACTATTCAACACTAATCTTATTAAAGTCTGGATAACAGAACATACTCCATGAGGCCATAAGAAATATAGAAGTAGAAATAAATATCATACCACGTTGATGCATGACAAGAAGTCTCGCCAACGAGTCGTTGCATGTTGGATCCTTCCTCATGATGTCCTCAAAGCATGTAGAGAGTTTCACATAGTCTGCATCACCAAAATGCTCCACGAGAGCAGCTTTCAATCTGCAACAAATGAAATCAATATGTTATTACACTTAAGTACATGCACATATACATAGCCTTGTTTGGCTCCCATTGTTTGAAATTTTAATAGTTGGAATAGTATTTCTCTGAGGAATGTCTGGTTAAAAATAAAGAAAATTTTTTGACATTATGTATAATATTATTTTATGGAGAATGTATGATTGATAAAAAGAGAGAAAAATGAATTATAATTTTAATGGAAAACCAATCACGGGCATAATTTGTTTATATAGAAGAGAATTTATTATTTACAGATGACATAATTACAGCCATCGAGAGGATAAGAAATCTGCTAGCATAAGGAAAATCGAGAACAAAATGCATCATTCCAACTGAAAATAATTAAAGAAAAAGAAACACTCCATAACTCTGAAACTCTTTGCTCTCTTTCTTCAAAATCACAATACTTCTCTCTGTCCAAATCAGCCAAACTGATAAAACCAAGATTGACAACCTTTTTGACAATTCAAAAGGGTTTCGAGAAATATTCCAAAGGATAGCCAACAAAGAGGGCAAATCTAAAATCTCAGTACCATCGAGTTGAGTTGGGACTGAAATTTTCAGTTCAATGTCTTGCTTAAGAGATGATCCAACAGATATAATGAGAACATTTTAAGCAAAAAAAAAGATTGCATAGTTGATAAGTTCTATTTATTGATGAGTTCGAAGAGAAATGGAAATTGTCATTTAATCCACTCCCTAAAAAAGATCCTCACAACAAGTGATTCACATGGATTTCTGATGAAGAATTAGTCGTACTTGATGATTCCCAAACCTGGAATTTAAGGTACTGTTACTACCATAACATTGCTTCTTACAGATACCTTGGTTATGTTAGCATCAGTACTACAATCTCACTAACTAAATATTGCTTATATCTTTAATTGTAGCACCCAAACGACTACCTTATTCATATCTCAAACTGTATCAAATTATTATTTGAACGCCCACAGTTAGATAGTTCAGTCACTGCAGTCAATTTATCATCCGCAGTAGCCCCAATTGATATTTTGAAAAAGAAACTATTACCTTAACTGGAGAGCTGTATCTGAAATTTGAAATAATTTTTCAAGTTCATCAAAGGCTTCGTTGACCAGATCTCCAAGAAGCAGCATCTGTCAAAATAACAAATGATGGAAACTCGGAGATTTAATTTTAGACAAATGAAGATCCTGCTCTATTTAGAAAGAAGAAAATTGTGTTTGAATTGGAAAACTAGTACATAAGCAGTACATGCAAGCGCTATGCAGCTATTTGTTATGACTAACACAACTCCAACTGCAACTGTCACCACTTCCTTTGTTTTCCATATTTTCTCAAGAAATCCATCCATATTTCTACTTATGTAGCCCTGTAACTTTTTATATGAACGGAAAAATCTGTTGCTTTGAAAAACATTACATAAAAGTCCAATTGCTTCAGAAATAGTATAACTTTGTACGTGCACAAATAATCTCAAATTTACTATTATTGTTAATAATTTCATCTAAAAGCTTAAGAAGTTAGAAAGGGATGCATGTAAAGTTAAATCTTTTCTTCAACACACCACTTCATGTGTATGCTAGGTTCATTTTTTTCATATCAAACAACTGACACAAGCACAATTTTTAATAAATGGGTGCAGAGACACTTGAACTAGATTTTTGACTAATCAAGATATCATGTTAACCATCTCATCTAAAACTTAAATTGTCATAAAGTGACCATATGTATTTATTTAGCTATTCTTCAAAAGTTGTTGTACAAGGATATTAGCTGTATAAGGACTGGTGGGTGATGTTTAAAATCTTAGATAGTTTTTCAGAAAGCAAAATTAGAATTCTACTCATTTTCAAGAAATAAATAAATCATTTGACACGTATGACAGACAATACTACACCAAACATTAAAACTGTAGTACCTGTATTAAAGGATGAAAGGCCTCCATTATGGGCGGTGTTGAGTAAAGAGCAATGCGTAAGTGCTTCAACGCATTCTTATAGTGATCACTGTGCAATTGCCTGTGCTTGTACAAGGTATCCTCCAAATTTTCACGAGAGTCAGGTAAATGTAAAGGCAGTAGCCATGGAGGTAGACCTACATTTTCAAGAAATTAACAAATATTTGGATAAAATTTGAAGGATGACAAAAAGGTACACCTTAACAATGAAGTATATAAAAAATATACACATCACAGAAAACAGCCATCAGAATAAATTATGATATGATCATAACATGTAGAATGAATTGGACACATGAAGTCTGAAATATTGGGTGTTATCAGTTGAACCAGATGATGCTCTTGATGAAGAGATTAATATAGTACCGATGATTAGCAATGAAATTTATGTGCCTGCCCTGTTTACCAAACATACGAAACAACATTAGGGGCATGTAGAGATCAAGGTTAATCTTTAAATTAAAAACAAACTGATACTGATTAGTTTGCCAACCCCACAAGACAGACAAATTCAAGATACATACAATTTATGTTGCTAGCAAGACAGACAAATTCAAGATGTGGTTGACTAAAAAGCTTGTATAATAACTTCTAGATTGAACAGAATATAGGGATGAGACAACGATGTAAACTAGAACCCAAACTTTTCAGGTATAATTACATAGTACACATTTTTGAGGACATGAACCAATGTAAACTCTTTGTTCTTTAAATAAATACAATATCGGAGGTTCCCACCAATTGCCTTAAAATAACGTTATGGACAGGAATAAATTAGTGAAGCACTGAATTTTTGGACCTTCATAAAAAACTAAAAATACATCTTTGTACCTACAGGTTTACAACTACGAGGAATTCAAAAGCAAGACAGGACAGAGGCATAGACTATGAAACTCACCACGTGTGTGGAAAATAGATACACGAGGCAGATTGCCACTATGATTAGAGAAGGAATATTCTTCATCTCCACTTTTCTCAGCAGAATCCATGTGCAAATCTTGAGGCTGGAAACTGCAGTGAGCAGTGTCTTTCACTTCATTATCATCAACGTCCATGGATTCTTTAGGGCAGCTAACATCATCTTCCAACAATTCTTTGTCGTTGGCAATAGAGGTGTTTGAATCACACTGTAAAGAGAATTTGGCTCCTCCAGCTTCAAAAGCATCATGCTCCTTGGAATTATCAATAGACATGTAATTTCTGTCTGGCACTTCCGATTGATTGGGGTTACTAGATGAGTCCAACTCTGTCAACTGTAACTCTTTTGGGAGACCAGAATACCAGAGCTGGAAAAATGCCAAGCCAACAACCAAATTTGAGATTGGGTCACTCTCAAAACCACGCTCCTGCATAAGACTGATTAATAGTTCATTAATGGTACTCTATACCAATGTCAAAGCTCATCCTAGAACAGTTAAGATTAGAGATGTCTTGAATTCATCTATGTGGATACTAGAGTAACAAGTGCACTATCCAACACTTCTAAATGGATACTAATTAACGAATAATGCATTAAATTACTTCCAATCAAGGATGGCGTTGAATAAAACTAGTAAAACTAAAATCAAATGTATAAGAAAATTAAGAACATACCATAGAGAAGCCTGATGTGCATCTTCAGTCCTTCCATGCAAGAGACAGAAAATAATAAATTCCAATTGGACAGCAAACCTATCCTGCTCAGCACTCAGAATTTCAGTATTGCATTAAGCTGAGTATGCAAATTAGAATTCACAAAAATTAAATAAGAATCCTTTCGTAATTGACTTGTTCTAGACTCAAACGCAACTTAGGATTGTATCACCTTATCTACCAAGGTAGAAAAAATTCTATAGTATTGCATCAAACTGAGTAAATTGCAAATTACAATTCACATAAATGAAATGTGATCGATTTGTTCTACACTCAATCATAACTAGTGATTGCATCAACTTATATACCAAGGTAGAAAAATCTTTTCCTCCTTTCATAAAAATCATTTTGTTATATTGAAAATATACCCAGAAGACACAACATTTAAAAAATCTAAATCTCAGTATTTGACTCGTCTCTATTATCAAATATTTCATGGAAGAATACGCTTGTGTAATCATTCAAAAAACAATTTTTCCATAGTGTACCTTTGTTGGCCAATTTTTCAGACGGCCAATCTTTTTCATCCACAGTTCATAGAGATTTTGGATTCTTCTTGGGTTGATAGTTTCACCTTTTATATAGTTGAGAAGCTCCAGCGCAGCCTGAAAATATTGTGGATATGTGTATTCAATCAACAAACATATACTACTGGTACCCAGAAAGAGTACACTCATATCTGACTCGGATATTTGACTGAGGCTCTCTTCCTATGTGAAGTGCACTTCTTCAACTATTGTCCATCCTTGAAGTATCTTTTACATTAAAAGAACGCGTAACACTATGGAGGTCTCTTGTGAAGTTTTTGCTAGAATGCATGTTAGAAGCCCCTTTAATAGTGTTCTGGTAGATTTTCAGCACGTTTTTATGGGAAATCGTGTAAAATGTAGTTTCTCAAATTATGGTTTGTTAAGTTTTACCATCTTATATGCAAGACTAGAATTTTAAACTTACCAGATGCCATTGTTATCTCTGTGGAAACTTTGCAATGACACGTTTATAATTTTTTCAACTTTCTTGACTAAAACTAAAGGGCCATGACAGTTGTTATCATTGATTAAGCAAAGGTATTTAGCATATTAATCTCCCAGATTAAGATATGTGAAGGTTATCAGTTCGGTTACTATGTCTTTTAATATTTGCTTAATAGTAGTTACATACTTACATCAAACTTAACTTACAAAGCCCACAATCACAGATTGGGGGGGGGGGGGGGGGGGAAAAAAAAAAAAAAAAAGGGGGGGGGGGGGGGAGCTAAACATGATAACAAAATTAATATTGGAAGATAATGAGGAACTTAATTTAATACCGAATACTTCGTGCGATTTCGTGATAGAGACTGGTCATGGCCAGTTCCTTTGAGCAGCACACTAAGCACGCCGCTCGCCTCCACCCAATTGTGTCGCTGGAGGAGTTTTTTCAACAGTAGCCACAGCTTTTTCCTGTGGATGGAGCGCAAGCTTTCGCCCCCGTATTGTAAGCTTCCAATCCCTCGCTTCAGGCAATAGCTCGGTTTATTGTTAGCCAATATGATTCCCTTCGTTTTCCTCACCTTCATGGAATGTTTCATCACGTCCCCATTGTTTCCATGGGGATTTCTTGGCGCTCTTCGTTTGGGTAACTT
Source organism: Olea europaea var. sylvestris (assembly GCF_002742605.1). Classification (NCBI taxonomy): domain Eukaryota; kingdom Viridiplantae; phylum Streptophyta; class Magnoliopsida; order Lamiales; family Oleaceae; genus Olea; species Olea europaea. The sequence goes on from NC_036251.1 coordinate 31,363,465, forward strand.
GACTTCTTCGCCTTGACTTTCGGGTTCCATTACTGATTCTTCCACCATATTCAGACAAGCAAGATGAAGCTACCCGTTAATTGAACAATTCCTATGCAGCTGCCGGATAGAAGACATAAAAACCTTTAAAACCCTAACAGTATATATTAGAGAATTTGATGCATTTGACCGGCCATATTTTCACATTGGCCATTGACCACTTAAAAAAAAAAAAAAAAAAAAAAAAGTGAAAAATTGATTTAGATATATAAATTAACATTTGTCAATTTTGCCCTCATCCGCAATCAAACCAAGAGAGAAAAGAGAAAAAAGGAAAAAAATCCCAAATTTCACACAGTCGACTGTAACGGTCAGATCCGATCGAGAGCTTCCATCTTTATAGTCTACCCAACGTCAACAACTACAAAACTTGGTTATTTTCTTCAACAGGTTAATCTCTTGTGGGATTAAGAGGATGCATTTTTATTTTGCACATCTTGTGAAATTTGGGATTTAAATTGTTATTTATAATGTTTATTCTTCGTTATTTAAATTATAGTTAATTACTTAGTTTTCTAGTATATGTCTATTTAATGTACATTATTATCAACAAATATTAATAAGTCATCATTATTTAATGTAGGAGTATATTAGAAAAAATATAAGAAAAACTTATATTTTCAATTATATTAATTGCATTTTCTTAATTTGTGTGAAAATAGAAACAAGCTTATCTTTGTGGGATGCACAAAGTATCAATAATTTTATAATGAAATTTTACTAAGCCAATGATTTCCATAACAAATATAATTGTTGGAAAAAAAAATCAAATCATCAATTCTAAAAACAATTAAAGCAATATTTCCAAGGTGTGACTTTGATATCTGTGTTTCTATTCGCTAACTCTTTTTTTTTTCACTATTCATTACTCCTATTTACTTTGTTTTCCCCCAACAGGAACTTCTCTCCCCTATGAAAATCCCCACATAATTTCACTTTGAAAATTAAATAGAGATATGAAGTCCAGTGGTAAGCTCAGTCAATTAGATTGTAAATCTCCAGCTGAAATTACAAGGAAGTCTGCGGGCACCATGAATAATCATTCCAACATATCTTCGAGGTTTCGTTAACGAAGTTGAGTTTGAGCGTGAAGGAATTGATTTGTTTGATGTTTGAAATTCAATGTGTTGCTTGTATTTTTCATATTATTATTTCTAGTTCTATTGTGTATTTTATATGGTTACAATAAAAAGTCTCAGGATTTTAATGGTTAACTTGTTATTCAGCACTCTTTCTTTTGGGTCATATAGGATGCTAGCATGAAAAGTTTAAAATTCAGGCTTAGCGTGACACGACCCGTCCCGAATTACCTTAATAGACCCAACACATGTAGTACACCAATGGTAGATACCAACTAAGCGCTGGACTCACCACCAAGGCAAATTTGACCTACTTTGACTATGACATATTTTTATAAAAGTTTTGACAGAATTTCCTTTAAAATATGAACTAAATCACCTGAACAAATATCAACTTTATCAAAACTATACATATAATTTAAAATATAACACGCTAATCCTTCAAAATATAAATTATTCAAGACATTTACCATGCTTTATAAACAAAAGACCCCAAAAGCAATGAGAATACTAAATATGCAGTGAGCCCATGATATGGATCTATAAATTACCAATTAATGTTTCTGTCAAAACATACATATATCCTAAAAGAAATTTGAACTATATAAATTGACGAAATGAGTCGTACATCTAATGACAATGTGTGTGTGTGGCACTTTCGGTGGATCGACAGGCTTAAAGGCTGCTCAACATATCAGCTATCTGCTAAGAAAAGGGTAACAAAATATGAATTTATAACTCAGTAAGTAGATAAATTGAAAATAAGTATACTTAGTCATATATGCATAATTCTTGCTCTATTAAAATTTTGAGAAATTCAGAAATCTAACAACACTTTTAAAACTGACATAATTGGATCATAAAATTCTTTATTCTTCATTCTAGTTCAATAACTGTATAATATAACGAATATAAATAATCTGACATCCATGAAAATCTGTGAAATATTGTTGTTGGTCAATTTTATAAACTAGAAGCTTTACTCTAAAAACTAAACAAATTGAATTCTATAATCTGAATTCCACAAGTTGAACTATAAATGGGGAAATGTAAGCTGAAGGCCAATAATCCAGTATATACATAAAATTTCTTTGAGCAGAGCGAACTATTTTCTTTTACATTCACATTGAAATTTACCACGTGTAAACATCTACTGATGATTTGAAAACTATAAAGTCATATGCACATAAACCATCTAATCAACACTCTATACACGGCCGTAGCCCCTCATTGTACAAGATGAAAACAACATAATCATCCTTATACACAGTTGTAGCCCCTCAATATATAATAGGTACCCTTACACACGACTGTAGCCCCCTCAGTGGATAAGAGTTGCCCTTACACACGACTATAGCCCCTCAGTGTATGAGATTAAAGTAATTACATCAGTTACTTTCTGATAATTTCAAAATAATCATGTTCCTTTACTAATTTCTCGAAAATAAGACATTTCACGTAATTAATATGCTTCTATAAAATAAAAAGGAAATCTTCTTTTTGGAAAAGTGAGTTCTCCACTTACAGATCTATAGATTGCAATCTGGTTAAATTTACCAGTCTTGCCCAACTTTCATGTCACCACCTGAAATACGATATAAAATAACTAATTTAACAACTCTTATACTAAGTATCTCCTAATATTAGTAATCGAATACTAAAACTTAACTTCTCGATACTAGAATGATTTTCCCCAATTTCCTCTAATCACTTCAAGCTAATTCTACTTTCTAGTCCATTTCTTAATAGCTAATTCATCACAATGATCTTCACTTCAAACATAAAAATAATTCATTCTTACAAACTAGTAAAACTAATAATCATAATTTAACCAATATAATTTTACACCTTATTCCATAAAATCATACTTTCAAGTAAACATTTCATCATCACTATAATTTTCCCAAACTATCTGTTTCACGCGGTTAGTCGCTAACAATTAAAAAGGGATCAGACGATTGTGTAAGGGACAAACCTCTTGAGACAAAATCCCAAAAAGTGGCGTTTTTATTGGCGATAACTTTACAATTGGAAAATAAAAACAGAATGCCTTCAAACGGCGCAAGCACACGAGTTACTATAAAAGAAGTGTTTAAATCTAAACTAAGAAATTGAAAGTTATATATTCTCTGTTTGAGAGTGTTTGATTCGGGGTCTTCTTGCTCTATGTCTTTTCTTTCTTTTATACTTCCTGGATGATCTCTTTGTGATCAACCGCCTAAAAACTGTTTGATCATTCTATAACTGCCAACTTTCCTCGTAATGGCCAACTTGTCATGGAACTGCCTTTTCTAACTGCTGCCATTACTCTTTGTCGTTCAACCATCTTCCATTGAATTCTTGAATCGTGAAACGTGATAGGGTTGCTTAATAACTGCTTTGATAACTGCGCTTCTTGATAACCATAACACTTCATGTTTGCTAAGACCTTGGGTGACTCGAAAGTTTGGGCGAGAATAGAGTAGCAGCTCTGGGCGACTGCATGGCACTCCATTCGCTCAGATCCTGGGCGACTTGCAAGCTTGGGCGATGGTGTTACCGCGTTCATGGGCCTCCCTATTTGGGCCTTCATCCTGAATTGTCTGATTGGGCTTCATTCTTTGGGCTATCTGATTTGGGGATCCTCCAATTGGGCTTCATTTCTTGGGCCGTTCGCTTTGGGCTGAATTTTTATGTGTCAACAATTACCCTCCAATATGGCAGAATTAATACCAATTATTAAATTTTGCCATATTCACTTTGTGTTTTCAGCAACATTCGAAATTACCAAGAATTTTAATCATTGTTTTCTTCCATAGCTTGAAAAGGTGCGACGTTTTGCAAACCCTCCAAATACGCCATTTCACTGCACCATTAAATCCCGCCTCACTTTTTTCGCGCTTCTCTCTCACAATTTTACTGTTCATCTCTTTGCTTCCCTACTACGTAACTCTGAAAAACTCCATTTCGTCCCTAATGGCTACTTCACAATCTCAATTTGTCAACTCCTTTAGTTTTGAAGACTTTCAGAAACTCCTTAATCGTCCATACATAACTCCGAACTTTCTCGCACCTGCCAATGTCGAACTCAATGAGTTCTACCTAGGTCCTTTCTTCAACAATGCAGAGGCAGTCGAACAAGCGGCGGAGGGCCAGCCGTTTCCTTGTATCAAGGCCCTCCATTTCTAAGCTCTCTACCACTGGGGCCACTTCGCGAAAGAGGTATTCGCACTTGGCCTAAATCTGATATAGTTTTCCGTAGGTGGCGTGCTCGCCTTGTGGACCATGGTCCTACTAAGGCACTTTTTGATAATGCTAGGATTTCTGATTTGTTAGAAATCTCTCTTCAACCCCCTACTTTTGATTCAGCACTTTTTTCGATCGCTTTAAGTTTTTGATCTTCTGAGTATAATACCTTTGTTTTCCCTCTTGACCCCATGTCTATTACTTTAAGGGATGTTGGGGCCCTAGTGAATCTGCCACCTTTGGGCGATACCATTTTTCCTGGTATCTTGGTTTCTGGTGGCACCCCAAACTTTGGTAAAAACCTCACCGAGTCTTATTCAAGCCTGCAAACCCTTCATAACCACTCGAGCGCTGAGCCTTTCCATACTGAGCGAGTGACCTTTCTTCTGGTTTGGCTTTGTAAATATGTTTTGTGTGTGCCAAGTATAAAGCCCTCCCTGGGCTATTTACCCATAGCACACGAATTGGAATGTGGTAGGCCTCTGAATTTATGTTCTTTCTTTTTGGCTGCCCTCTATAGAGGCATGGCTTCTTTTCAATATCAATTGAAGAATGGTGCATCTCCCACTGGCAGTGGACCTCTTTGGTTCACTCAAATGTGGTTGAGATCCTATTTTCCATCACTTGGTACTCCATCATTTTCTCGTCCTTCTGCTAACTGCTATGGGCTAGCCATTGAGCCCCTGGCTCCTGTAAATATGTTTAGAATGGACTTTTTTTCATTCTTTTATTCTTTGGATTCAATTCCTTCCTTCTTTCCTTTTCCTCTCTTTTTGACTCCAGACTATGTGCATCCTCCCTCCACTATAGACAGCGCGATCACTTCTCTGCTCATTTGGATCCAATTTTTAACCGGGAGGGAGTTATTTCATGATATTTTGGCTGGGACCAATGCCAAGGCTGGGGTAGAAATATATGCTCCCTAATTTTTTGCTCGCCAACTTGGTTTCGGCCAAACCTGGCCTGTTCCTCCTTGCTATTCAAGGAACTTGATAGACCGCTTTCATATCATTAATAAGGCGGAGGCAGAGGTTATAAATGCTCGCAATCTTCTTTTGACGAGCCAATTTTCATTAGCCCCTTTCAATTCTAGTTGTGCCATCCATCCCCTTTTTGAACAACTCTGGTTGTCAGTGAAGCGCAGATTGTTTGCGACTGATGCCAATCGTGCCTTTCGTTCACTGGACCAGCCAAGCATTTCTTCCCCTCCTCCTGTTTTAGTCATCCTTTTGTCCTTCCGAAGTCCTTCTCCTCCTCGTCGCGCTAAACAGTCTGCTCGTCCATCTTCTTCTCTCCCTGCCAAGCCTACTGCAGCCAAAAGTGCCCCCGAGCCGCAAACGACCAGCCTCAGCATCTCCCATTCTGGTGGATGATGTTGATGATGATGATGATACCCCTCTTATCATCAGGAGGAAGGTAATTAAATTGGTTTACTCACAAGCATACTTTTCCATACTTGAAACTTTTCTGTGTGCTGATGGTTTATTTAGACTTCTCAGAAAAGTTCAGCCTCTCCTTTGAAAGCCTTGGTGTCGGCACCTCCTGCTCCATCATCCTCCACTGAGGCTGCTTCATCCAAACCAGCTGATGAAGGGATTACACTTAAAGAGACATCTTCAGTCCCAGAATCCTCATCACAACCAATGGATGAGCCACCTTCTTCCCAGGGCGTTGACCCCCCAAACATCGAAGTAGAAGGTAATTCAATTTTTTGATGCTTTACCTTTGCTTATGCTATTGATTTCTGATTTGTTGCTTTTGAGCTCTGCAGATGCTCCCATGAGTCTGCCCGTTGTGGCAACATCTTCTTGCTTAGACAAGGGGAAGTCCTCACGAATGGTGGAGCCACAGGTGGCAGACTTGGCTGGGGATATGCCATCTTCCAAAATTATTGATGAGGTAATCTTTGCTTTACTTTTACTTCCATCTTGTTCGTTGTAGTGAGAATCTTCAATATTGGCAATTTTCTTTGCAGGATGCTGATAAGATTGTGTGTTCCATCCAAGACTTGTTCACTTCCTGGGGGCAAGTCAAGACATCTCGCCCTGCTCCAGTTGGTCGTCCTGCTACTTCTTCAGAGGAAGATATGAAGTTCCTCAAGCAGTCGATATTTGGGTACTTGTCCTTCATGGATATGGACATTGGAAAGGCTAGTGCTGTCAGACATAAGGATAAGCTTGAGCATTTGAATGCGAAGTTGGAGCAAGCACTGACACTTCCGTCGCTCAATCTTTCTGCTGATTTTAAAGCGACGTTGAAAGTTATCCATTCCGAGGTCCTCTCCTTGCTGGCCAAGAATGTTGAACTAAAAGCCAAAAGTACTCAATATCTTCGCGTCGTATCTGAAAAAGAGTCTTTGCTTCTGGAGATCAACAAAGCTGAGGACGAGTTGAAAGAAATCTCTTCCGAAGTCATGATTGAAGACTCTTTGATGGCTAGTTTGGCTGCTCAGATGAAGGAATTTCAACCCAAAATGGACGAGTGCAAGGCGAGAATGGCTGCTAAAAAGCGTAACGCCTCCCAAGAAATTGAGCAAACTAAGTCTTTGATCGAGCAGTACAAGAAGTTGGAAGTTGATGATGATGTTGTGGCCGAATTGAACATCACTTCCTCTCGGCAGAACGAGGACTGGGGAAAACTTAGGGAAAGAATTCGTTCGATATGGGGCAGATTGTAATTAAGACATATAATGCCTTAACTTTTTCTTTTTGTAATTTCGCATTTGACTTTTCCTTTGTAACCTTGTACATCATTAATGAACATCTATGTTAACTTCTTGTGCATCTATTTGACGTTTGTCTTTTAATCGTCAATCCTTCAAACATTTAACTGCTTTGTACTAAAAATCTTGCACATTTTCTCTTGATATTTCCACCTCTTTTCCCAAGACTTTAGGCTACTTAATTTCATTTACTAGGCAGAATGTGGCTGCTCATATTCTGTCTCTTCATCTCCACACTCCTATAAATGCACGTATGCTTCGCACTTTCCATCTTCCATCTTCATTTTCATTCTCTTCTTCGAAACTAATTTGCTGCCATTATTTGGCATTCTGACAATCAATTCAAAACCTTCGTCTTCTATAAAAATGGATTGTTTGATCCGCCCATTTTACTACTTATCTTGATGTCACCTTTGGTATGGGAGATATAGAAAATATTTTTTGGCCAGCAGTGAAGTTTTTCCCATCAAAGTTTTTCCCATCGTCTCTTTGTTCTTTACAAGGGGTTCGATGATGGAAGGCAATTTTTGGGATGCTTGTGGGCCACCTTGGTTGCTGAGAGTGCTTCTCAGCCTCTTTGCCCGCCTTGCAGCGATGCATTTAGGAAGGCGGTGCGAGGTCAGTCCATCCTCTTACTCAGCGATCGACCGGGAGATTAGCTTACTTTTAATTGTAGCTTGTAGAGCATCTATTATTTGCATCTTACAACTTTGTAATGAACGTTTGATAATAAATGAATTTATTTGAACGTATTTCGCTCTGACCTTTTTATCCTTAATCGTTCAACATGTTTTGATTACGCTTTTATCTGTTCACTTTCCCATAAAGAAGGAACATATTTTTTCAAATATTTGCCGTTGATGAATCTCACGTGCTTAGTGCCATCTAAATCTTCCAAATGATATGCTCCATTGGGCAACACACTGCTTACTTTGTATGGTCCTTCCTAATTGGGCAATCACTTCCCGTACTTTGGATTCTTACTATCCAAAGGGAGTATTGTCTTCCAAACTAATTTGTCTAGGCTGAACGACTTGGCTATGACTTTTTTATTATAAAACTTAGCCATTCTTTGTTTTTAAACTTGCAATCTATCTAGGACGTCCAACTTTAATTTGTCCAACCCCAATAAATTTTGAACTAGTGATTCGGTATACTCATCATCATTTAACTTATGTTGCAAGCATACTCTAATCGATTGCACGTTGATTTCCATAGGCAAAACGACCTCCTGTCCATAAGTAAGTTGGAAATGAGTAATTTTGGTACTTGACCGAGGTGATGTTCTATAAGCCCATAAGGCCTTATCCAGACATTCGTGCCAATTTTTGACATTTTCATCTATCATCTTTTTGATGATATTTTTTAAAATCTTATTAGAAGATTCTACTTGTCTGTTGGATTGAGCGTAATATGGTGTGGAGTTTACTAATTTAACCCCAAACTCGCTCAAAAATTTGTTCACTTGATCACCATTCAAAGATGTTCTGTGATCTACCATCAATGTTTGTGAAATTTCAAACCTATAAATGATGTGATCACGGATAAACTCTATGACATTCTTTTGGGTGATCTCTTTCAAAGGTATCGCCTCTACCCACTTGGTGAAATAGTCGGTTGCAACTATAACAAAAGTATGTTGCTTGGACGATAGGGGATAAATCTTCCCTATCAGGTCTATCGCCCAACCCTTGAACAACCAAGGTTTAATAATAGGTGTCATCTTTCGTGCTGGCGCCCTTTGTATTGGACCATGCTTTTGACATGCTAAACAACTCTTTGCATACTGAACGCATAATTCTACCATCTTTGGCCAAAAATATCCACTCCTAATAATTAACCATCTCATCCTTTGGCCAGCTTGATGAGCTCCATATATCCCTTTGTGCACCTCAGCCATGATCGTCCTGGTTTCTTGCAAACTTACACACTTTAGCAATACACCATCAGAGCGTTTCTTAAACAACTCTTCATCTATTAGTGTATAGTTCAGCAAAAACAGCTTCATTTTCCTACTAATCCCTCTATTAGGTTCTTTAAGGAACCTTTTAATCTTTGTTTTCCAATCCATTGCATCTCCATCTTATATGTAGTGAAGTTCAATCATTCTCGCCCTTCTTTGGTTCACAGGTAATATGGTTCCATACTCACAAGTAGACTTCCAATTCAAAACCTTTGAGTACCCTGAGGCCATTTGGGCCAACTCATTTGCCACGTCGTTATATATCCTATTAACGCATTGAAGTTCTACTTGGTCGAATTCTTCTAACAATTCTTGGGCGATCTCATATTGACTTATAATGGAATCACTTTGGCATTTAAAATCACCAATCAATTGGTGAATTACCAATTAAGAATCGCCCCTAACGATCACATTTTTTATTCCCATATCTATCATTAGTTCTAGGCCTACGATTAAGGCTTCATATTCGGCCTAATTGTTGGTGCACATCCTGTCTAAAGTGAACGCGAACTTGTAGCAAATCCCTAAAGGATTAATCAATGTTACTCATACTCCTGCACCTTTAGAGGTTTTTGACCCATCGAAATACAATACCCAAGGTTTTAGCTCTAACGAATTGATTTCTAATTCAATTTCTTCAGGCATGTCAAGGCATGGATAATCGGCTAGAAATTTAGCCAAAGCCTAATTTTTGACTGCCTTTTGAGGTATATATTGTATCTCGAATTCTGATAAAGCTAATGTCCAAAGGCCTACCCTTTTGTGTAAAATAGGGCGAGAAAACATATACTTAACTAAATTTACTTTAGAAATTAAATAAACGGTTACGGGTCATAAATAAATCCTTAATTTTGTACATGTGAAATACAGTGCAAGACATAATTTTTCGATAGTAGAGTAATTACATTCACATTTTGTTAACCGCCTACTTAAGTAGTAAATTGCCCTTTCTTCACCAAATTGGTTTTCCTGCGCGACCATTCCAGCTATTGATTCTTTTTCAGCCGATACGTACACGTTCATTGGCCGTCCTTGGATTGGTGACACCAACACTGATGGACTTGATAAATATGTCTTCAGGCTTTCAAAAGTCTTTTGATGTTTTTCTTTCCAGACGAATTCGTCCTAATTTTTCAGCTTTAAGAGCAACGAAAAGACTTTAGTTCGCCCTGGACAGTTAGAAATAAAGCGTCTTAAAAAATTTACTTGGCCTAGAAACCTTTGCAATTCTTTTTTGTTGCTAGGTGGTTTGACCTCTAAAATGGCCTTCGCTTTATTTTTATCAAGTTCAATCCCTCTTTTGTGTACCAAGAAATCAAGAAAGTTCCCTACATTAACACCAAATGCACATTTTAAGGGATTCAACTTTAGCTTATATTACTTCATTCGCTCAAATGAACATCTTAACTGTTCGAAATGGTCCTCTTCTTTAACAGATTTGACCACTATATCATCTACATACACTTCAACAAACTTGCCTATCATATCATGAAAGATTAAATTCATTGTCCTTTGATAAGTTGTTCCTGCATTTTTTAGGCCGAAAGGCATGACCACCTATTCAAAACATCCTAGAGACCCAGGGCATCTAAAGGCAGTTTTGTGTATGTCTTCTTCAGCTATATAAATTTGATTGTATCCTGAATACCTATCCATGAAAGAATACATGATGTGTCCGGCAGTTGAGTCTACTAAAGAATCCACCGTAGGTATTGGATACTCATCTTTGGGTGTAGCTATGTTTAAATTCCTAAAGTCTATGCACACCCTTAGTTTACCATTCTTTTTTAGTACTGGCATGATATTGGACAACCATTCGACATACCTGACTGTTCTAATAAAGCCTGCTTTTAATAATCGCTCTATCTCTTTCTTAATCTCAGGGAGTACATTAGGAGCAAAACGTCTAGGAGGCTGCCTATGAGGTTTAAAATTAGGCTTAGTTGGTAACCTATGTTCCACCAAGTCTCTATCTAAACCAGGTATTTGTTCATATTCCCAAGCGAAACAATCTTTATACTCCTTTAGCAAAGCGATTAATTTATCACTAACCTCTTGATCGAGCATCTAGCTGATGAATGTTGGACGATCTTCTCCTTCATTGCCAATATTTACTTTGATTAGAGGGTCTTGTGTTTGAGCGTATCCAGGTTTGATGATCCGCATCACTTCGTCGTCCAGTTCCCTTGTAAGTACTTTTTCTTCTAAACAGTCCACCTTGTTGACTTCTCGGCCAATGCTTTGTTCTAACTCGAATACTGCCATTTGTCTTTCAGCGCTCTTAGGGCTGTCTCTTCTTTCGTTTTGTCCTTGCATTCTTTATTGAAAGCCATTAATCTGGCTTTGAAAGCCTGAATATCGGCCATTTGCTTTTGTGGCTTAGAATCCGTTCAAGACTCCTTGATTATTCTTTTGCCAATTACTGGCTGTTCTAAGACCACTTTTTTTGGTCTCATTTGGCTGAACATTTCAATGAGTGCGTCCACTGAAAATGGCTCTTCACTCTGTGCGACGATCTGAGTTTCTTCCCCATCTTGGACTACCCTGACAGGTTCATAGTTTCCTTCGTACATGAACATTTCCACTGAGTTTGCTTCTGCGACAAAAGGCCTATGATCGGCCTGCACCACCTTTGCTTCACCCTTGTTGTTCCAAAAGACCAGGCATTGATGGAGTGATGAGGGTATGGAGCGATTTCCGTGTATCCAATCTCTTCCTAGTAACACATTGTAACAAGTAGGACCATCTATTACAAAGAAAACTGTGGTCCTAGTAGTTGTCCCAATAGTTATGTCCAATGGCATAACTCCCTTAACTGAAGTTACTCCTCCATTGAAACTCGTAAGGATGACTTCTGTTGGAATGATGTCACCCTCTGTCTTTGCAAATTTCCTCATCATCCTAGATGGAATGATGTTTATAGCTGCTCCATTGTCGACAAGCACTTTTGCCACAGGGATGTCGTTAACTAGAGCTTTAACGTGGCCTCAAGTGTTTAGTCAATTTCATGGCTGGCCGTTTAAAAATAACCTTGTCGGCAACCTCTATTTCTACTTTCTGCTTGTTTTCTGTCGAATTATCCCTCTGTGATAAGTCGACGTGCAGCATATCGCGCTGAGCCTCTATCTCCTGAATTTCCTCCTTACTGTTTTTTAATGCTTCTTCATCAGTTACCCAACCTGTGGGAGGGGGCATTATTCTTGGAGGTAACCCATACTTTTCAGAGCGGGACACTTTCTTCTTCCTTTTGGGCATCCCATATAGTACTTAGAAATCGAAAGAACGCCCAAATGGTTCTCCCAATAAGTCTACTTCGCGAACTCCCTCTCGATATAGTTGCTTCAACAGAGTATTGTGCGATACTCCTCTCCTTCTTTCTGCTTCTAGGTCGATTTCTTCTTCGATGTCTGTCATCCCGTCGTCTTCTTCATCATTGTAGGCCTCTCTAGAAGTCTGACCTTCTTCACATTCCAGCACACAAGCCTCTCCTTCGTTGTCATCCCTTTCTTCTTCTCCTTTTTCTTTATTCTTGAATTCATTGGCCAGTAAGTAATTATTAGCCACAACAGGAGGTAACGTACCGAACTGGATAGTAAGGGGCTGATCTGGATCTTCTCCATCCCTTCTGTCTCGCTCAAACTTTGATCTCCCAGAAGAAATTTCTGACAACTCTTTCATTGATTTGTTTGTACCATTTTCTTCACTGTCCTTGAGAACATTTTGGTTGGCTACTTTGAGTAGTTTAGGCGCTTTAGGATGTGGCACTCTCTGTTGCTACCTCATCATTCGTCCATAGTTTCGTTGGAAACGCCTTTGTTGGGTTCTAGTCATCTCGTCGAAGGGTATTGCCCTTCCTGCATTATACTGGAACGAATGTCATACATTTGGTCGGCAAGGTTGCAGCCTGAATGTTCTCCCATTATCTACTGGCCTGAACTGCCTCTCAAAAGGTAGTCCCTTGTAGAACGATGTACCTCGCCCTCTACCAGGCTGAGCGTTTGGGAGGAGAGTAGGGCGATGGGGATGCTACCATGTCCCTAGTTTCTCCGTATTCCCACTCACTTCTCTTTTACATCTTGCACACAAGATGTCTTCATCCTTCTTTGGCTCCTTCCCTTTAATACGCTCAAAGACACTAGGATGTGGTTTAGGGTCTTCTTCTCCATCATCTATAACCAATTTGAATTTTGGCAACTTGTTTTTGAAACCAGACGTCACCATATTCACTCCAAGTGGCTGTGGAAAAGGATTTTCATCCACTGCCATCTTCTTCTTATCATCGAACGTAATTCGTCCTGATTCAATGGCATCCTGCAACACATGGTGAAAAACCAAGCAATTGTTAGTCAAATGTGACCATGTATTATGCCACTTGCAATATTTTTTACCCTTAATTTGTTCAGGGTTTGGCAATTTATGCTTATCGCTCGACTTTATTTGCTTATCCTTTACAACTTATCAAATATAAGGTCAGCTTTGGTTACATCGAACGAGAACGTTCTAACTTTTATGTTTTCATCTTTCATAGGCTCATCTTTGCCCGATGGTCTAGGCTTAGCTATTATGGGACAAGTATACGTGTCTCCTTTGACTAATTCGATCAAACACATTTCGGTCTGATCGTATGACTCGTCATTGATGGTATGAACATCAAAATTTGGGTCTCTATAATAAGTCTCCTTGCTAGAATTTTTCATCCGCTCTTCTTCTCTTATCAATCGTTCATACCTAATCACGTTTGCACTTAATTGAAAAAGGTCAGGAAATTCCTTGTCTTGGAATTTCTTTTTTAAATCAAAACTCAAACAACCTTAAGCAATTTTGGCAAACTCTTTTTCGGGCAGAGGTACAAAACATTTACTTTTTATTGTCTTGAACCTTTGGAGAAAACCTTCTGCCCATTCGTTTGGCATTTGACGTAGGTTCGCCAAATCGGCTAAGGTAACTTCAGACTTAGTCTTATAAAACTGAGCGTGGAACAATTGTTCTAATTGTTACCATGTTTGAACAGAATTCGCTGGTAAATTTATGAACCAGGAGAAAGCCACTCCTGTTAATGAACTAGGGAAAAGTCTCATTTTGTGATAATCAGTTACGTCACCACTTTGCAGTGTGAATCGTCTTATGTGTTCTAGAGTGGACACCTCCCCTAAACCGGTAAACAGTGAGAATTCTAGCACTTTATACCCTCTAAGCCATGGATATGCTTGGTCTACCCAATCAGGATATGACTTTGTGTAAGTCGGTCTAATGATAGGACGTACCTCAAAAGCCATCTGGTCCTGTATGATTTCCATAATCTGATTCCTCAACATGACGTTGGGGTCATATGGAATCCTTACAGGTTGGTTAATCGGTTGATTTGCTTGAGGTCTGATATTTGGTCCTTGATTAGGAATAAAGTTACCATGATTTGGACTATTGTTATCATTAACACGTGGGGTATTCTGCTCGTTATTTAGGACATTATTTCTTACACTTGGATTACCCCCCAAGTTAGGCGTACTACTACCATTATTCTGATTTAGCATTACACCATCCCCTTGGTTTGAAGTAGAGGGACCGAAATGTGGTTCTATCCCTTGACTTGGATTTAGGACTGGGGGATTATGTCCCACAACTACCCTAGTTTGAAAGTGGTTTGCAAGAGGCATAACTAGTTGACAAATTTGGCCTACTAACTTATTCATTATTTCATTCAAAGTATTTAGTTGTTTGGCTATGTTGTCATAATGTGCATTCCCATTCTGAGTAAATTTTTCCATATTATGAATATTTCGAAAATTTACCTGTTCAAAAACATCTTGTGTGAGTTCTCCAAGTAGTGCACGCATAGTTTGAGAACTCAACTCTGCCATTGATTCGTAACGACTATTACTGCTCTGATTCTGTCCATCTGTTCATGAACAGCTATGCTGCTCCTCATATCACTTGATCACAGATTGGACTTCTCCCTGACTTGCTGGTTCCTTGTTGGATTTTTGAGGCATATTGTTTCACATTTTGTATTTTCAACACCAAACACCACTGTCCCACTGGGCGTGCCAAATCGTTTCGCGCGGGTTAGTCGCTAACAATTAAAAAGGGATCAGACGATTGTGTAAGGGACAAACCTCTTGAGACAAAATCCCAAAAAGGGGGCGTTTTTATTGGCGATGACTTTACAATTGGAAAATAAAAACAGAATGTCTCCAAAGGGCGCAAGCACACGAGTTATTGTAAAAGAAATGTTTAAATCTAAACTAAAAAATTGAAAGTTACATATTCTCTGTTTGAGAGTGTTTGATTCGGGGTCTTCTTGCTCTGTGTCTTTTCTTCCTTTTATACTCCTTGGATGATCTCTTTGTGATCAACCGCCTAAAAACTATTTGATCGTTCTATAACTGCTCACTTTCCTCGTAATGGCCAACTTGTCATGGAACTGCCTTTTCTAACTGCTGCCATTACTCTTTGTCGTTCAACCGTTTTCAATTGAATTCCTTGAATCGTGGAACGTGATAAGGCTGCTTAATAACTGCTTTGATAACTGCGCTTCTTGATAACCATAACACTTCATGTTTGCTAAGATTTTGGGCGATTCGAAAGTTTGGGTGAGAATAGAGTAGCAACTCTGGGCGACTGCATGGCACTCCAATCGCTCAGATCCTGAGCGACTTGCAAGTTTGGGCGATGGTGTTACCGCGTTTATGGATCTCCCTATTTGGACCTTCATCCTAAATTGTCTGATTGGGTTTTGTTCTTTGGGCTATCTAATTTGGGGATCCTCCAATTGGGTTTCATTCATTGGGCCGTTCGATTTGGGATGAATTTTTATGTGTCAACACTATCTTTACTCAAGAATCTATTTAAAAATTCTAGGGTTTACCAAAAATGTAATAACTTACCTTGATACCAAAATCTTTCACAAATCAAAAAAATCGGCTTGAAACCATTCTCTTTCTTTAAATCTGAAATTAAACCAACCATTTAGAAACCTAGAAAATTTAATATACATTATATTACAAAACATTTACATCTTTACCTCTTTAAGAAATGAAGAAATTGAACAATGGAACTCAAGTTTTTCTTCCCTCTTTTTTCCTTTTCCTTTCTTCCTTTTCTTCTTTTTCCTTTTTTCTTTTTTTCTTTTTTTCTCGGCCGGTTTTCGCCTCAGTCACTGTCCCCCAGTCTTCATCTTCAATATAAGTGGATATGAAATGAAAGAAAATGAAGAAATGGTTTCTAAAATGACACTTGTCCTCCACTAACTCCCATATTTGCCATTTAAGTCCCTTCTTTTATGTTTTGCATAAAATCTAGTCCTTATCTTTCCATATTTATAAACTAAATTCCCAAGATTAATGATGGCCTTTAAAAATAATAATAATAATAATATCCCTTAAGTTATGTCAATTATAAAATAAAACCCAATAAAATAATTTATTCCATTTAAGTCCCTAATTAACTTGACTTTGACCAGTCGAACCTTTGACTTTGAATAAATAATATTAACCTTTGACTAGTAAAAATTGGAGGTGTAACATAGCGTCTTAAGACTCCTCAATAAATACTTCAACTCCAATCTTATTGAGGGACTTGTTTTTGGTCTAAACCAAAATGACTAATGCTACTTATTCTAATCATTCTACAACTATTTTCCTCTCCTCACACTCCTTTTTGCCTCTACTTTGTTATGGCTGAGGCTCGTCATTCGTTTTCTCCTTTAATCTCATCAATCTTCTTCAATTCTAACCATTGTATCTTCATTCTTATTCTTTATAATGTCTTTTAACCTGGACAACAAAGAATTATTTGTAGCTGGAATTCTATCTCTCTCTATACTTCACTCTTCATGTAAGAAACTTGATAACAAATATTAGTTGGGATCTTTCTCTAAAACTGTCAAATACACTCACCTGTTGCTCAATAAGTATCGTCTGAAGTTTGTTTTTCGATATCTTTATTCTTCTTCATCTTTTTCATCCAAGAATTTGATTAAATCTAGAGGTTATTGGGTTGTACGAAAAACAACTTACACTGAGCCCCCATTTGATTCTCATTCTTATAAGAATAAGAATGACAATGAAAAATATAGTTGTTACGGAACCCACCCAAGAAAGAAGAAATCAAATATGGTAGCTTGATGTGATGGATAATGATCATATTTTTTATTTTTTTTGGCCAAATAATAGGAAACAAATGGGGCATAAATATATTTAACCTTGTTTATTTAATTCCCTATGTATGTTGATTTTATTTTATTCCATTTTATTTTTAATGCTAGCATTGTAATATTATGATTTCCTACATTGCAGTTTCATCGTTTAGTTAACATGGTTGTGTTATCAAATAATGCAATTGTTCGTTTTATGACGGTAATTTGAACTGTTTACTGGTCTCATTAATGCCTGAACTCTGAGGTTCTCCAGGCATCCTATAATTACGATTACTTTAACTTTAGGAGTTGAAGTTAATGCAAAATAGCAAATCCCCCATAACTATGAAAACAAATCAAATTACAAGATTTAAACAACTAAATTACTAAGTGCTACAACCAATGGGATTTAACAATTTCTTGAGGATATACCACCAAAACAAGCTCAGATCTGGTCATATAGCGCTGTAGTACTACAGCTGAGTATCATAAAAGTAAAATATGCTTCTTTCTTTGGGATTGTTTGGTATTAATTTCAAGTGCTTATAAAATATGAATCAAGTGCTTATAAAATATGAATCCATGTGGATAATAAGTGACTAGTTAGCTGAAGATCCTACGGAACGTGTGGATAAAAAAATATGTTTATCAAGCTTAAATTATTATTTAAACTTTGCCAAAGATGCTCCCCACAACCAAAAATCAAAATTTATTAATAAATCCAACAAGTTAACTCAAAATTTTACGACACCCAGGTTTTGAAACCCTCGACAAAGCAAAGGTCTGATCAACCAATTATTAACTTTATTCAAAATTCAAATATCAACTGCGAGTGCACATAAGCAATGGTAACTCAGCACCGAATCCCAGCTCTGAGCTTCTAATTGCTTGCAAGCAGATAGACAATAACAACCTATTTCGTAAAACCCTATAACAATCAATTTATTGAACAAGATATCTAAAAAATCATTAAAGAAACTTGAAATTAGAAATTCAAAAGAAAAAAAAAAAAACCCAAATCTCGTAATCTCTGTAATAAACGCAATTAAAATTCAAGTGCTGAAACAGATATTATTGCTGTTTAAAGCAAAAATTAAAGAATTTGAGCAAGCAAATTAATTCTTATTGAGAAAAGCAGAAAATTATGTCTGATGCTACCAAAAAATGTCACCTGAAAGATCTCGAACTTGATGGTCCAACTTCACTTTGATGAATACGATCGGTCTGTGATTACCTGCAACAAAGGCAACGAGGTGTGTGCTCGTCGTCCCTCCGATGCTTAAGTCAGATAGGAAATTTAGTGCGTGAGGCTATAAATTGAAGATAATGAAAAACGTACCTTAGTGTTGAGCTTTGACCAAGTATTTATAGGTGTTGGTGGGGGAGCTGTAGAAGGATTCTATTATTGAAAGAGTCCTTTCCCCCTTAGGATTAGGTGTTGAAGTGTGATTAGAAGTATTCTGTTAGAGTTCTAATCAGGGGAGGAGTAGACTTAGGTGGGGTCTATTTTCTTTTGGAGATTAAGTCGGTGGGCAGTATTGGAAAAGATATCCCGACCTTGAGTAAACCCGACCTCAAATCGGCACAACACACCAAGATCAACTCGGGGTATTAGGTCGACGTCGATCATGGCACACGAACTCAGGTAGAGTTCGGGGTTATCAATCCGGAATCATCAATGTCCATCAGGAAAAGAAAAAGTACCTGTTGAATTATTGATAGAATTGGGGGGGGGGGTTAGAGCTTTGGGCGATCGGACAATAATAACAGGTGATTCGCCTATCTTATCGTTTTAAAATACGTTAGTGGCGGTATCACCTGCGCTGCTCTTGAAGCAAGAAAATTGTTTGAGGTAGTCATTAAACTTTTGTTTTCATTATAATTTAGGCACTTTCGTCTACATTGTAATAAGAAAACAACCCGCTATTATCCCACTCGGTAAAATTGCTCGGGTCAGCTGGGACCAAAAAAAGATCGACTTAAAAAAGCTCGAGCCAAGTCCGAGCCTCAATTTTCAACTAACGAGCCGGTTCGGCTTGTTAACACCCCTAATTAACCAGTCGATTTTTAACATGAATTAATCAGTTTAGCTTTGTTTTAATAGTTTAATCCTTTTTTTTTCTTTTTTTCTTTTTTAATTTAATACTGGTTCAAGCCGATTCTTGATTTTTATTTTTTATTTTACGCCAGCCCGTTTGATTCAATTTTGAAACTAATTTTTTTATTTTTATTTTGAATTGCTATATTTTCAAACATTTTCGTAATCTGTCTTGCAATCTTTGATTTTCGGTTTTATCGGTTTAGCTTTTAACAGATTTTCCAATATAAAATCCCTAGTTCCTTCTAAAATATAAGCATGTTTTTTGTCTTCCAATAATTGTATCCAGTTTTCCTGATTGATGAATGCTTCAAAGAGCATCATCTCTCCCACTTAAAAGTAATGTTACTTCAAAAATCAAAAGGGGAAAATTTCATAAGTAATTAATCTTATAGCATGTTTCAAAATTAAGAAAACAAGTTTCAAATTCAAAAATAAAATTTTTATTAAAATTTATATATGATTTAATTAATTAATTAATTTATTTATTAATTAAAAATATTTAGATCACATATCAATACAATTTGATCACAAATTAAGAATTTAATTAGTCACTTATTTTTTTTTTATCACAAATCGAAAATTTTATGTCATAAATTATTTTATGATCACAATTCAAAAAATTTGCAGGTCACAGTTTGTTTATTAGTCACAAATCAAAAAATGAATTAGTCACGGATTAATTTTTAGTCACAAGTTATCAAATTATTGGTTACAGCTTATCTTTCAATCACATATCAAAAATTTTGTAGGTCACATATTATTTTTCGGTTACAAATAAAAAAATTTATAGGCCACAGATCACAAATATTATACGTCACAACTTATTAGACAGTCACAAATTATTAATTTTTTAGGTCACACATTATTTCTTGATTACAATTTATCTTTTTTATTGGTCACAGATTAACCAATTCACTGGTCACAATTAACCAAATAATTTGTGACCATCACCATCACTTACGACCACCACTTCAACGCTGCCTTCAACACTACCACCACCACCATCATCACCGTCAAAACCACCACTACATTGGTCACAAATTAACCAATTTATTGGTTACAACTTTCAATCAACCAATAAAATTGTCACATACACCCACACCCCATCCACCCACGCTAAAGCATTGCATCACCGCCAACCACCAGCGACGCCGCCCACCACCACCACCGTCAACATCACCATCACTACAACACCAATAGCACCCATGCTCCATCCCACCACTCCAAAGCAACATACCACCGCCAACACCAGATCGTGTCACCAATGCCATTCCCACACACAAACCACCCGCCATAAGAACCACCACCGCCGACCATTGCACTAAGTAGATCAAATGAAAAATCGAGGTGCTGCAGCGATGGTAATGGGGAGAGGGAGAGGAGAAGAGAGATTGAGAAGAGAGGCGAAGGAAGAGGGCGCCACCGCCACTACGACCCAATCTACCACGCTGCCACAACCACTGTACGAACCACCCTAACCGCCAGATCAACCACCACACAAACACGTCACAACGCTGTTACTCACCCAATTGCCAACTCCACCACCACAAAATGCCACCACATACATTATGTTCCCGACACTTCTCAAGATTCATACAAGGCTTTCGCAAATTGAAAAAATTGCATGCCTTAACCGTTCCAAATATCTCTTCATATTGTTTAAATTGTTCAAATATAATCTTACAAAAGGTAAAGCTTGATTAATTGTAAAAAGGAAGTACTCAACTCTTAAAAATTCTTCAATTGATTGATTTACCTAATCATTACTACTTTTGTCAAATTGCTTCTTTATTCAAATTATACATTTTTATCATATTGTATCTTCAATATCCATTTTACTTGTCATTTTTGTTAGTTTATCCATGACAATAGCAAATTCAGTTTGTCTATAATTTTCGAGAAATGAAATAATTCTTTGTAAGAGTTTCATGGCACCATCAATATCCATGTTTTTTATTTGAAGAAATTTACTCATAATATTGAGTGTACGCAACAAGTTAAACCAGATTACCATACTAAGCAAGAAGTCAAAATTTTGAAATTTATATGTCGCTAAGGACTCGACTTTACTCTTTGTTTAAGGATCTTCGTTAATTTTTGCCAAATATAGTAAAACGTCTCTTATTTTGAACGAATAAATGGAATACTACTTATGTGATGAACAAGTTGAGTAGAATTAAGAAATCATTGCAACATTAGTTTGAAAAATCCTATGCCGCTTGTTCCATTATGCTATATTTGAAATGGATCTAATTTAGAAATGAAATTCGCGTAATGAAAAAATATTATTGCGCATTATTTATAAATGGAATGGAATGGACCTAATTTATCGAAGTCTTAATAAAAAATCGCAGTGAACCCTAATTTACCAAAAAAAGGAAAAAAAGAATGAAATATGCTAAAATCTAAGGCCCTCCGATGTTGGGCATGGGGCGTGAGCCTCACTCGCTTCTATGCAAAACCGGTCATACATAAAGATAGCAATCTATTTAATAAGCCAATAGAAGCAAGAGTAATAGATATTTCTAACTCGGTTAATAAGTCAATTTTTAGATTGTTTAAGGTTCCATACCACAGTTCTTTTTAAATTCTAAATTTTCATTTTTTTTATACACGTAATTCTAAAAACTTGCCATTTATATGTTCATGCAAGATAAATTCAGATATATAACGTACAATAGATTATCTGATTCGTCTCAAGTAACATTTATCTGCTCCATAAACCTTCCCCAACAATTGTCCCATTGTTATGAGTAGAGAGTGTCTCTTCATTGTAGAACTTGTTGGATTGACTCAGAAGAAATGAACTAAGATGGAGGACCAAAATTGTAATTTGTGTAAGCCCTAACATTGCAATTATGAAAGGTAGGGTCCAGTAGGTTAATAATTACAATAATGCTTCATACACTTTGGTGTACCCTAAATTTGACAGTTTGTTAAACGGCAAATTGTTATTCACCAATTTGAAAAGAATAAAAATAAAAATTTTCGTCCACAATTTTTTGAAAACAAAAGAAATATCAACAATGATGTAAAGGAAAGAATGTACAAATAGCAAAATCCTAATAATTATCCTGACGAAAGGGAAAGTTGATGAAAATTTATTCATTAAGTGGTTTACATTTTGCTGGCTTGTGCACCCATTGATCTCATTCCATCTCCTAGCCATACAACCACTCATGGTAAGGCGGAAGATTTTGTTCATTATCTGGAGCAAAATCATCAGACAATTCTTGTTAACTTGAGACTTCAACTCCAGTTGATTATTTAAATTTTTTTATTTACATTTTTAATTATTACCCATGGATTAATAACAGAATTTTACCAACGCAAGACATCCTTTGGTAATTCAGTTGGTAATTTAACATTTATTTGCTACCAATGTTCGAATAATTTTTCTTCGCTAATTTGTTATTAATCCGTCATGCGGGTTCTTGAATAAATTGTATAGCTCTAAATGAGATGCAGGGGTGGATGGAGAGAAGCCCTGCCCCAGCCCATAAGCAAATTGGTATGTGAAAAATGGAAATTTTAGTCCAAATTCATGGTAAAATTAAAAGGAATAAAAATTTAGCTCCGCTCAAAAATTAATTTTAACCCAACTAATTTCATTTTCAACCTATTACCAACATTCGATTATTCAAATTTAGTTTAAGATTGTACAATAATTACATATTTATTTTATTTACATTCATAATACACAAATAACTCGTTATCAAATTAGGTATTTTATTTCATATATATATTCTTAAGTTTAAAACGTTCACTTGTAATAAAAAATTTATTATATAACAAATAATTTTTATTGATTAAAGTAAAGATAAAATACATATTTTAACAGTCTGAGAATAACATCTTTGATTAAGTTTAAAAGTAATTAAATTTATCCTTACGTATTTTCTCATATATTACCTATGTATACTTGTGAATTAAAATTTTATTTAGTCCAATCAAGAAATGGATGTTATTATCAAAATAAGTAATATGCTATATATTTAATTTTAGGGAAAATTGCATCAAAGGCTCCAAATCTTTTAAACATTAGTAGACTTTCCCCAAACTTTTAATTTGTTGCAACCGTCACCCTAAACCTTTCGAAATATTGCGACGGAAGCCCTTTTGGACAGTTTCCGTCCATTTTCCCATCAGTTGACCCAAAAATAAAGTTTGACCATATATTTTATATTTTAAAAGGGGCAAAAAGGTAATTATCTATTAAAATAAATATTAGTTAAATAAAAAAAATAATGGTCACTGTTCATCTTCTTCCCCAACCCCTCTCTACAATTTCTTCCACTGTGATTACCACTTCCAAAAGCCCTATCCAAATATGAGTTTCAATTCATTTCCAACCTATATTTAAGAGTTCCATATATACTCCCCATTCTAATGTCTAAATTTTCTTCAAAACTTAAACTAGAAACAATTTATTCTTACTCGCTGAAACCCCAAATCTATGACTCCAAACTGGGGCATGAACTTCCCTCATAAACCTTGGTTTCAAATCTGGATGCTTAGAAATCCTCGAATTCACAGATTTTGCGGATATGGGTGTTGGAAGAATTTTGTGAATAGTGATGCCGAAATAAGTATAATGATGGTGACAAAGCCGAGGCAAGAGTTGGACTCTTTGTCCTTAAGTCGAATTTGCCCCGCAACGGTGCCTACGGATTTCGGCAATCGACTCCCAAGATACAAAGGCTACACTTGTGTTTGTAGCACTCCAAAACACAAGTACAACGAACCAAATGTAGGCTTATGTACTCCACAGATGAAATGAAAGAAAATCAAAATAAATGAAATGATTTTGATTTTGGATAGAAGAGAGGATGAGAGACGTTTTTGCATATCAAACTGTGTGGAATAGGACACCCAAAGGGTCCTATTTATAGACCATGAAGGGGTGTGGACGAAATGGTTGAGGCCAAACCATGCACCCTTTCCAAAAAATGCACCTTTATGAAAA
>NC_036251.1:31390247-31393807 GCF_002742605.1 Olea europaea var. sylvestris
AAAATTAAGAAAAAATTGGAAAAAAAAAAAAAAAAAAAAAAAAGGATGAAAAACTAAAAGAACAATTTTATCCCAAGTCAAGATCAAATTTGTGCAGTGATATTAGTTCATACTGATCAGAAGATGCCTAATATTATCGTTTATGATTCAAGATGATACCATAATGGCAACTTTAATATTCCTAGAGCTGTCCAAAAAGACAACTTTTGCATATGATGGCTACATATTTACAACTCTATAGATATCTTCCATAAAATTTAAAAACTGAACCTTAAAGAATTCAAATGCGTTGCCTCCCTTCCTGCTATAGTGGCAAATTTTCAAGTAAACAATAATGAGAAAAGGCAATGATGCCTAAAAATCTACATTAAAAAGTAATTTTACCAGTGTGTTTCTGGACTTTATAGGTTTCTGTACTTCCAGGAGGCGTCTTCAGCTTGATTATGGCAAAGCCAAATGGATTTAAATACAAAAGTGGGCAGTATATATTTCTACAATGTCCAAAAATCTCCACATTTGAATGGTGAGAATCACTGCTGCACATACTATATATATATATATATATATATATATATAGACAAACACTAATGGATGGATTATAATGTAAATCATGAAAATTAATAAGGGCTTTGTTGATGAAAAATAAAAATTATTTTGTTAATGAAAATAAAAACTCAATTGGATGAATCATAATGTAAATTATGAAGATTAATAAGGATTTTGTTGATGAAAAATAAGAATTGCTTTGTTGATGGAAAATAAAAATTGTAAGAACAAAAAACTCAATTGGATTATAAGTATCTAAATTTCCGTTGATATATGTTTTTTAATAATTGAATGTCAATTTCACTCCTTATGTTAATTCCAACCCAAATAATAAATATCAGTTAAATATTTCACCACTCATATTAATTTTAAATCAAATGATAAATATTAATTAAATTGGTATTAAGGGCTTTGTTGATGAAAATTAAAAATTGTAAAGAAAAAAATCAATTGAATGTTAGTCGTTGAATTTTTATGTGTAATTTCTTTTTTATTCATTGAATGTCCTCAATAATATATTAATGCAACCTTTAAAATATTTGTAACCTCAATAAAATAATAACTTAATCGATGAGTTATAATGTAAAGTATAAAGATTAAAAATTGCTCCGTTGATGAAAAATAAAAACTCATTGCATGAATTATAATGTAAATCATAAAGATTAATAAGGGTTTTATCGATGAAAAATAAAAATTGTAAGAACAAAATGGTCAATTGAATGGTAAGTTACTGATTTTTTTTTCTTTGATATAATTGAATGTTAGTTTCACTTCTTATATTAATTCCAATCCAAAATGATACATATCAATTAAATATTTCACTCCTTGTATTATATTAATTCTAAACCAAATGATAAATACTAATTAAATTAGTATTCCAATTATGAGTGTATAGTTGGCATATAGTTAAATATGTAAGGATAAATTAGGAATTTAAAAGTTTTTTAATCATCCACACTTTTAATATATTGTAGATAAATTCCAACACAAATTAACCCTTAAATTAATTTGTTCTCCTAGAAATCAATATTTAGGTACTGTATCAGAATTAACAAGACGCCGAACATAGTGGAAGATTTAGTGCCTTGGATGATGCAACCATGAACCGATGAAGTAGGTTTTATGGTATTAAAAATATATGAGATATTTTCTATTTAAATGTCAATGGAGATAAGGATAAAGTATGATATTAATAAAGAGGGCACCAACTTTCCACCTAAGGACAAGAAAATTTGACGGGAACACTTTTAGGTATTATTCATTAAGACTATGACCAAATATGGACTTCTAAAATTTTAGGTTTTGGTAACAAATTTATAAGATCTCATTTCTACGACGGATCCAGAAAAGATTAACAAGGTGTAGACCATTACACTCCTCGTATGAGGATGGAGAGTATGACTAGAGCGTATGAAGTGCAGCTCTTTAACTTTTCATTGTACTCCCTATTTCTGTTTTTTTATTGCGTTATATTTTTGTGGCATTAATAATACACGCCACCTTAAGGAGGCATTTATCAGCAATATGTCTAAGGTCTCCACAAATATAGCACTTACAATCTTTTTTATTTCTTAACTTTTTAACATATTTATTATAATTGGATTTTTTGTTTTTGTAATATGTCCTGCATGGTCTAATATTATATATTTTTTATCTTGATATTGTAATAATATATTTTATGGGATTCACAACTTTTAATAATAAATTTCATCATTTTTTTATCAAATATTATTAAAAATATAATTTTAATCTCCACCAAACATGAATTACATGTGTAGTATCACTCATTTATTTATTTATTTATTTGTGTTTGATTTTTAGATATAATTGGCGTATCATAATGTCACATCATGTCATGTTTCTTGCTCGTACATGTCTTTGTTCGCTATTTTCCAGGAATAAGTTCATTGATACTGACTCCATCCATTGCTCATAAAGTTGTTTAGTATCTTTTCTAGTTTGAGAACCTTTTTTTTTTTAATAATGTATTTTGAAATAATAGATTGATGGAGAATTTGTGGTTAAAAAAGAAGAATTTTTTTTTTAGCTTGATATGATATTATTTTGATGAATAATATGTGGTTGAAAAGAAAAAAGATAAAAATATATTTTAGGAAAAATAGGAATCAAACATTTGACATTTATTTCGTCCTTGATTTGTTTTGCTAAAAATTAAGATTTTTAATAAATTTCGATAAAAATAGATAAAACGCATATTTAAAAAATTAATAAAAATTGTGACTATTATGAAATGAGTGAATAAAATTAATTGTTGACTTTGATTTAAATTTTTACAACGTTTTTAGCTAAATCAAATTGGGCTTAATAAACTTGTGCAGAGAAAAAAGTGCTTAAAATTACTTTGTGCTAATTTGGACTCTCTCAGTATCTATAAGCTCTAAAATTGTGTTTGAAGATATATTTATAAAGTATCTTCTCCTTTTATGATTTAATATTATTTTATTTTATCTAGTTCGTCTCACTGAACATCCCGTTGGAATACTTATTTATCTTTTAACAAGGGTGAAGAAGATGACAAAGGGTTGGATCGCTATTGACCAGTGAATTCAAACCCTCCAATCTTTCCAAAAACAAATTAAGTTACGAATATCATTCTTTTCATCATAAAGAAGAGAAATTGATCATACATATAGTAGCACTGGCTATATTAACACAGGAAGCAATTGATTAGTGTTGAGATCTTTAAGATCGGTTCCGAGTCTAGGATGAAGACTTTTAGTATGTTACCCTAAAATTCACTGGTTGCATCCTATGATTAGTACACATCCATAACAAATTTTTGTTAGAAAATCGACTAAGGCAATAAAAATAAAATAAAAATTGCAATTTATAATGAAGCAAGGAATACGATTTGTTAATCTCCTTGATAGATTTCGCCTTTTGCAATAGTGCTAATAGAATAATTTGATACAATGTTGTTGTTGTTGTTGTTGGTGTTTTTTTTTTTTTTTTTTTTTTTTTTTTTTTAATTTTAATTTAGCAATTTTTGTTTT